>NW_005362195.1:0-2105 GCF_000412655.1 Myotis brandtii | reverse complement strand
AAGAGACCTGGGATCAGGTTACTGGACCTGGCATGCTCTGCTCATGACCTTCAGCCCAGTAGTGGGGCAGAGCAGCCTGGCATATGGAGGCTTGAGACTGCCAGAGTGATTTCCAAATCCACCCACTGGGGAGGCAAAAGCTTCTTCTGTGTGACCACAAGGAAGAGCCCTGTTAACTTTGGAGAAGGTGGGCAGCCTTAGAGGATGAAGTTAGGACTAGGTGTGCGTGCTGATGCCAGGGCCCATGGTCACCTGGGGAATCAGGCCCAGACTAGGCCTTTCTGGAATCCACAGATCTAGGGCTCCCCTTTCTAGGGGAAGGAACTAGGTGGAGCAGACCAATCTGGTTTTTCAGGGAGGTGGGGATGGGTTGGAAAGGGGCTTTAGGTCACAAACACTAACCACTTTGGGAGAAACACAGCTCCTAATGAACTTGAAATGAGTTTTGCATGCACATCCATGTGCGTGTGTTTGTGAGTAATAGAGATTTATTGTTTTTTCAATTATGTAAATATGCTTATTATGAAGCATTCAGAAAATCCTGAAAAGTATGGAAAAATAAGAACCACCCGGAACTCCATAGGCCAGAGATATAATCTCTAAAAATACTTTGGTAATTTCCTGCCTGATTTCTCTCTATGTATATATTCAACATAGTATATACATGTATATTTCAAATTAAATCATATAAAAAAACTGGCTGTAACCTGCTTCTTCCCTTTGGTACTCGATCTTGGACACTTTCCCACAACAATACATGTGGTTCTACACCATCTGTGGTAGTAGCTGTACAGAATCCTATTGCCTGATACTTCTTACTTTCTTTTTTTTTTAAAATATGTTTTTATTGGTTTCAGAGAGAAAGGGAGAGGGAGAGAGAGAGATAAAAACATCATTTTTAAACATCAATGATGAGAGAGAATCATTGATTGGCTGCCTCCTGCATGCCCCCTACCTGGGATAAAGTCTGTAATCGGGGCATGTACCCTGACTGGGAATCGACCATGATCCCCTGGTTGCTAGGTCGACACTCATTCACTGAGCCACACCAGTCGGACTGATATTTCTTATTTTAATGAATCCTCTATTGCTTAACATAACATCATCTGGAAATAATGATAAAGCTATTTTCCTCTCCAGTATTCCCATTCTGCATCTAACAATGACTTGGAAAAGGCTGATCCGTGGGGATATGTCCTGATGGTTAACGACAGTACCCTCCGCTTCTGGACTATTCTTTTAAATAACAGCTCTGTGCTGCTAGTTCCATTTTAACAAATGCTTCTGGAACATCTGCCATGTGGAAGGCATGAGGCTAGTTGCTTGCTAGCCTCATGTAGGAAATATAGAAGAGTAAATCAAGGCTCATACCTGGGCAAATTGAAGCCTCTGCTTGCAAAACAATGTGTTAGTTGACTGGTAAACCTTAAAAAGAAGTACTGCAACCTGATAATTTTGACAAACTGATGTCCCAAGAGTGGGTCTAAATACCTTACAAAATCAATACAATCAATCAATTCTGGTTTCTTCTCCTTCCTGCCACTCCTACACCACACACTAAAGTAAATGTCAAGTCTATAGCTCATTAAACATCCAAATCAAGCCATGGGAAAACTAGCAACATGAGAGTATTTATTTCTACTGTGGAGAAATAACTTTATGAGAATTGAAACTATAGCAAAAACGATAAAGAAAAAGATTGGTAGATAATATTGGAAAATTTCAAAAAAGAATTAACATCAATAAGAATACAATAAGATTATATGTGTAGATGTAATTGATTATATAAAACATTAAAAATAACATTCAAAGTTTTACAACGAGCAAGCATTAATTTTATGATAAAAAATAATGGTTACAGTAATATAAACTCAAGTTAAAAAAATCTTATTTAAATAATAGGAAAACAATACCTTGACTCTAAATAATGGTCACCAATATAAACAGATAATCTGCCTGATGGTGCAGTAAACTCCATGGCTGGAGATAGGGTAAGCTGAAGAAAGGAAAAAAATAAAGTAATGAAAATGTCTATCATGTTTATATCCTTCAGCCTAGTTATTTCACTCCTAAGAATTTATTTGAAAGAAAATCTTCTTAAGGCT
>NW_005362194.1:0-776 GCF_000412655.1 Myotis brandtii | reverse complement strand
GAAATCAGTAAACAGTGGGAATACTGATATTATGAACGATTGATTTATTTGCTGATTGGATTTTAACACATTGTGGACCAGTAGTTTTATTGCTAGCTTTACTCAGTGGCCAGATAAGTTCTATTGAATGAGTACAAAAAAACGTTTTACATAAATGTTAGAGGTACGCTTTAAAATTAAATACCCATTGCATTTTGAAGTTATTTATTACATGTTCTTACAAGCTAATATCTTTTTAAAGAATTTTTGTGATTGGCCACACACTTTAGAACAGAAAACACAAGAATTCTCATGATCCGTTCACAGTGTGTTAAGTATATAATGTTGTCAAGTTCAATTCATGTCAGTATTTTTTTTATCATGTTAATTTATTGATAGTATTTTTCAGATATGACTTGTAATATAATTGGAAAAAATGATGTAAATAGAGAAAATTGGATTAGTATATAGGTATAAAGTGAAAATTAAAATTTGGAAAACAGAAAATATTTTAAAATTAAATTTATTGTGATGACATGGGTTAATAAAATCATATGTGTTTCCGGTATAGAATTCTATAATATATCATCTGTATTTTGCATTGTGTGTTTACCACTCAAAGTGAACTCTCTTTTCATCACCATATATTTGACCCTCTTTATCCTTTGCTACCTTCCTTCCACCCCATTTCCCTCTGGTAACCACTATACTGTTGCCTGTTATCTATGAGTTTTTGTTTGTCTATTGGTCTTATTTGTTCTGTTGTTTTCAATTTTATATCCTTCATATGAGTGAAA
>NW_005362193.1:0-787 GCF_000412655.1 Myotis brandtii | reverse complement strand
AACTTTTGAGAAATATGTAGAAAAATCATCTAACTATGAGATGCTAAATTAAAACTACGTAAGCTTGTGAGTTTTCTTCCCTCCTGCCCATATTTCTACTATTTCCCTCAAACTTTCATAATCTTGAATCTTCCTAAGGAACAGATCCAGTTTCATATTTAATGCCCAGAAAACCTGAAGCAATTCACGGTAGGAATAGAAGAAATGAATAAATTAGGTCATTTTTCCCCCCAGCGAGATAAATGTCCAGGATTTAAAGATTTTTCTTAATTTGTTATTCTACCTAGATCCATAAATTTATCAGATGAATAAGAAATACCCATGTGAGTTTCTTTGATCACTAAAATTACTGAGTCATAGAAATTAACTTTGAAGAAAAAGGAAAGGAGCAACATACTGCATATGTCTTGTTCCCAAATTATTTTCTGGTTTGTTTTTGTTTTTTAATCCTCACCTGAAGATATTTTTTCATTGATTTTTAGAGAGGGAGTGGAAGAGAGAGGGAAAGACAGAAATATTAATGTGAGAGAAATACATCGATTGGTGGCCTCCTGCACTCACCCCGACTAGAGCCCAGGCTGGGGAGGAGCCTGCAACCGAGGTACATGCCCTTGACCATAATTGAACCCAGGAACCTTCGGTACACAGGCCAATGCTCTATCCACTGAGCCAAACCAGCTAGAGCTATTTCCTGTTTTAATTTTATGTGTCCTCTTTTCTTTTTCAGGTTATATATTTCTTATTTCTTATTTGTATTCTTTCCCCATTTTTCTTAGGTTTATTTTTT
>NW_005362192.1:0-996 GCF_000412655.1 Myotis brandtii | reverse complement strand
CGGCTGGAAGTCTGGGGGACATGCCCAGCTCGGCCCCCGTCACTTCCAGGGGCCCAGGCCGGCGGCGGCACAGAAGCCAGGGGCTTCTTCCTTTAGGGCTGGAAGGAGCTGCTCGTAAGGAGGACTCCAGGAGTCAAGCCCCAGCAGGGGGAGCCCGGAGGGCAGAGCAGGCCGTGTTCAGGGCTTACGGAAGCTGGACGAGGGTCGTGGCGCCCTTGATTGTGTTGGACTCCGTCTACCACCTATTCTTCCTCCTGAGCAGGCGGGCGCGGGGCCAGGGATGGGCCTGAGGTGCACACCTGGCTGGGAGATGTTAGGAGGCATGTGTTCCGGAGCCCCTGCGAGGCCCCTTCTCAGAGGAGTGGCCAGTTCTAATGCACGTTGATCTCTACTCACGGAACCCTGGGGAGTCCCCACGCGGCTCCTGACCGGGAGCTGTGGGGCGCTTCCTCTGTCCGGACTTTCGCCTTTCGAAACCCAGGCTCCCTTTGGATTAATAAGGAAACTTTCCACATTCTTTTTATTTAAAAAAATGGTTTTATTGATTTCAGAGAGAGGAACAGGGAGAGGGAGACATCAATGATGAGAGCTGCCTCCTGCCCGCCCCCTCCAGGTGAACCCACAACCCAGACATGCGCTGTGACCGGGAATCCAGCCCTGACTCCTGGTGCGTGGGTTGATGCTCAACCACCACCCACACCGGCCGGGCTTCCCACATTCTTCTATAACACGATTTGAAGTTTCCAAATACTGCCCTATGTTTGAAAAAAGTGAATATGATAGTGAACGTGCTTTCCCACTACATGCGTCCCATTCTCGGGCCCCGGAGGGTCTGTCACCGCCTCAGAGGAGAGGGACCCCAGACGGAGCCGCTGTGTGCGGCATTCACAGACGCACGCACGTGAGGGGTTCCCCCGGCCTCTGAGGCTGGCTCCGGGACCTCCCTGGCTGCATCCCGAGGCCCTTTGTCCCTCCGTGTTTATGCGCATAATTCCC
>NW_005362191.1:0-1020 GCF_000412655.1 Myotis brandtii | reverse complement strand
AGCCAGCAGGCAGGCCGGCCGGGGAGGCCAGCGCCCCACGGAGATCCTCAGGTCCACACTCACCCCCTCACCTCCCACACCCGGGGCTTTCGGAGACCAGCCTGCTAGGGAGGAGTTATCTCTGCTCAGTCTCAGGCCACGGCCGCGGAGCTCCCTCTGTGGGAACCGCCTGCACCCAGGCGCGGGGGGCTTACGGTCTGTTACTGGGGGTAGGGGAGATGGCAGGGGCTTTCGGACTTGGCCTCCATCCTCCTGGACGGCTTCCACCGGGTATTGCCGACTTCTAGCAACACGACTCTAACTGGGGTGCTATCAGCGACAGTTTCTCTTAAAAACATCCATGTGCCTGACCGGCGCGGCTCAGCGGGTGAGCGTCGACCTATGAACCAGGAGGTCACGGTTCGATTCCCGGTCAGGGCACATGCCCAGGTTGTTGGCTGGATCCCCACTGTGGGGCGTGCAGGAGGCAGCCGATCAACTAGTCTCTCATCACTGATGTTTCTATCCCTCTCTCCCTCTCCCTCCATCTCTGAAATTAATAAAAATATATGAAAAAAATAAAAATAGCCCTAGCCAGTATGGCTCAGTGGATGGAGCCTGCGGACTGAAGGGTCCCAGGTTCGATTCCCAGTCAGGGCACATGCCCAGGTTTCGGGCTGGATCCCCAGTGGGGGGCGTGCAGGAGGCAGCCAATCAATGATTCTCATCATTGATGTTTCTATCTCTCTCTCCCTCTCCCTTCCTCTCTGAAATCAATAAAAATATATTTAAAAATAAAATAAAATTAAAAAACTGCGGTTTGTGTCAGAGCCAGAGAGATGTCTCCTATTAACAAACACACAAACCCGAGATGTTCGCTTCAGCGTTGGGGACCATGTGGCCGACGGCATCCCGTTCTGTGATAACACGCCTCCCTCTCCCACCGTCCCTGCCGGGCCCAACCAGGCACCACGGGGCAGAGTAAGACGCGTTTCACCCGTTTGCCGGGACAGCGCTCTTATGGGCGGGCACTGGACAGAG
>NW_005362190.1:1233476-1235989 GCF_000412655.1 Myotis brandtii | reverse complement strand
TGGGAAGTCCTACAAACAGTGGAGGAAAGGTGAGGAATTTTACAGCATGTGTCAATGAAGCCCTCTCTTTAAACAGGCTCCAGGGGATGGGAAGGCCTGGAGCTCTAGTCAGAGGACCCCTAGCTCTCCATGCCAGAGCGGTCCCATGGCCACCCCGCCCCCTGACTGAGTGTGGGACACCAGGTCACGATGACCACAAACTCCCAGGGAAGGCCCTCTTAGTAGCCATCCCTGACTAGGTAAGTGGAAGAGGGCCAGACCTATGCTGGGTGCAGGACGCAGCTGCCAGCAGAATTGTGGGGACATGGAGGTCAGGGCTGGCTTCCCAGAACAGACACAGCTAGCTGAAGCCAGAGGCAGTCTAGAGAACCAGGCAAGGGCATTCCAGAGAGAAAGTGCCAAGTCTAGCAGCAATTCTGGAAAGCTGCGCGGAGCTGTGGAATGAGGAAAATCCACCTGGCAACACTGTGCCGGGAGCTGACAAGGAGGCAAATGCAGGGACGCGCAGGCCTGGTGAGCATTCACCACACCCAGCAACGGAGGCCACTCACAGTTACAATGAATTCAGGTTTGGTGGATGCGCTGGACACAGGGTGAGTGGAAAAATGGAGAAAATATAAACCACGATTCAAAATGCAGACAGAAGAAAGGCAACAGGCAGTAGCCAGGCTGGAGGGGTGGTAGGAGAGTGGGTTTCGGGTTGAAGTTATTTTTCTTAGTGAATGACTTGAGCTGGTAAAGAGCTGACTGTAAGGGAGAGACTGAAGACTGAAGACAAACCAGCTGACAAATGAGGGACAGAAGAGGAGGAGGAGGAAGGGGCAGGAGTGAATGAGGACCCCACTGCTTTGGGGAGGTAAGCGGGAAAGATGCTCAAGAAAAAGATGCAGAGAAGACTGCGGGGAGGGGAGCAGGAGGCAGCGACGGTCAGGTGTGAGGGGTTTTAACAGGAGGGGAGGTGGTTTCAAACAGGCCGCAGGACTGGGAGAGGAGGCGAGGGACACAGGCTGACAACACGGAACTCAAGGATTAAGCCATACGGGTAGTCCTTTTGGTTCACATTTCCTGGGCCAGCCCCCACAAAACCTCATCTGTTCCACATCTGTAACAACTGCTCCAGGAGCACTGCAATGACTCATGACTCCTCGACACTTCGAGGCCACCTGCACTGGCCAACAATTCCACCAAGAGGATCTGTTCCAACTTAAGACTTCCCAAGCAAAGACCTTTACCTTGGATTGCTTCAGGTAACGAAGGAAACCCAATTCTTCAGGACGCAAGATGAGCAAGGCATGCCCCCTTCCGTTTAGGCCCCTGGCAGTTCTTCCCATCGATGAATGTATTCCTTGGGGTCATCTGGAGGGTCATACTGAACAATCCAGTCGACTTCAGGAATGTCCAGCCCTCTAGCTTCCACGTCCGTGCACAACAATATCCCCGTATCCGCATTGCAGAACTGGAGGAATGTGGTCGTACGCTTATTTTGCTTCTGCCTTCCATGAATGGCCAAGACAGGCAAATCGATGTAGTTCAGCAACTCATAGTGGTATTTCACGGACATGCAAGATGAGAAGACCATGAGTGTCTTCTTCCGGTTCTTCTAAAGGAATGTGAAGAGCAGGAGGAATCTTTTCTCGGAAAAGACAAACAACGTATCCCTGCTCAAGACCATCCACTGTTGCATTAGTTTTATCATCATCGACACCAACATACAATGGCTCCTTTTTCTGAGAAATCCTCACCAGGTCCTCGACTCTTTGAGTTTGTGTGGCAGAAAAGAGCATGGTCTGTCTGCGTGTTGGCAGAAGTTTAATAATTTGCTTTAACTCCTCTTCAAACCCAACATCCAAGATACGATCAGCCTCATCAATAACCAGACACTGCAGGATTTTATACATAAACCCTGGAGTATTCTGCATATGGTCCAGGAGACGGCCTGGTGTGGCCACAATGATGTTGATCCCATTAGCAAGCTTCTGTGCCTCAGCAGACCTGTTGCTGCCGCCCATTATCAACCCGTATGTGTGAACGTGGTGTGTCATCAGCTCTTTAAGAACACCGAAAGTCTGCATGGCCAGTTCCCTAGTAGGGGAGAGAATAAGAACTCCTGTTCCTAAAAGGCAAAAAAATGAATATGGAAAAAGTCAAACTAATTATCACCACGTGTTCATAAAAGCCGAAATGAACTTCTAGCGAGACAATGGAAGAAACAACCAGATCAAAGGCTTACCATTCCTGGGCATGAACTTTAACTTAACAATGAGTTCAACTGCAGGGATGAGAAAGGCCAGGGTTTTGCCACTGCCAGTTTTTGCAGCTGCCTTCCAGAAGTGGTCTGACACTTTATGTTGGATTTCGGTCATGTTTGTAAAGCCCATTTCTTTTCTTTTTTTTTTTTAATTAAATCTTTATTGTTCAGATTACATTTGTTCCTCTTTCCCCCCCCCCATAACTCCTCTCCTCCCAGTTCCCGCCCAACCCTCCGCCCTCCCTCCCCACCCACTGTCCTCACC
>NW_005362190.1:1226389-1233265 GCF_000412655.1 Myotis brandtii | reverse complement strand
GACTTGCATAACTAAGGAATAGACCTCTGACTCTGAAATGCAGTATTTCTCAGGGAACCAGGAGAACAAGTGCGCTCTTCAATGTACTGCTACCCTGAGACACCCGAGGATGCCACTTACCTTGGGGTCATCTGGAGGGTCATACTGAACAATCCAGTCGACTTCGGGAATGTCCAGCCCTCTAGCTGCCACGTCCGTGCACAACAATATCCCCGTATCCGCGTTGCAGAACTGGAAGAATGTGGTTGTACGCTTATTTTGCTTCTGCCTTCCCTAGAATCAAATAAAAACATCCGTTAGAGCTGGAAACATGAAGCTGTTGGGAGGTCCAGATGTAGAACCCCAAACTGTGGAGCTGTGAACCTGCTTTACTTCAAGTTCACTCCCTGGCCTGTGTCCTGTTTTCCAAGTAGATGGTGTCTCTTATTCCTTGTGGTTCTCATTCCTCAAAACCCAGCAAATCCCCCTCCACAGAGGACCACTCACCAATGTTGACTGACCTGGGGAGTCAGACCTCAAACCCCACAGTTTATACACCTTGATAAGCACAACCTGGTTTTTTTTGGTTGTTGTTGTTAATCCTCAACCAAGGATATTTTCCCACTGATTTTTAGAGTGGAAGACAGAGGGAAAGACAGAGAGAAACATTGATGTGAGAGAAACACATCGATTGGTTGTCTCCTGCACTAACCCCGACTAAGGCCTGGCTGGGGAGGAGCCTGCAACCGAGGTACGTGCTCTTGACTGGAATTGAACCTGGGACCCTTCGGTCCCCAGGCTGATGCTCTGAGCCAAACTGGCTAGGGCAGCACAACCTGATTTTTAATGAATTTCTCACCATCACTCACATGAATGGCCAAGACAGGCAAATCAATGTAGTTCAGCAACTCATAGTGGTATTTCACGGACATACAAGATGAGAAGAAGACCATGAGTTTCTTCTTCCGGTTCTTCTTAAGGAATGTGAAGAGCAGGAGGAATCTTTTCTCGGAAGGACAAACAACATATCCCTAGAAGTAGTTCAAATGAACAGACACAAAATAACCAAGCGGACATTTGCAGCTGCATGAGCCAATATGATGAAGACACTGCCCCCACACTGTTGTGCTTTCCCTACAGTAAAATTCCTGCCATCATAACACAGCATCCCTACAATAAGACAAATTTAAGCTCTTTAGATTCCTTTAACAAGCTGTAACCATTGGACACTGAATTCTTTTCATTATTTCTGAGATTACTGGTTATCAACAGTTCTTGCAACCATAATATATTAATATCTCAACTAACTGGAACTCTCAAGATATATCAATGATTCATTTTTGAAAACTCTTTAATAGCAACATCTCAAATAATCACAGCTTACATAGATAGTCCAAAACAAGAGCACAAAGATGGGTGAATATATTTAAAAAACAAAACACCAATGAAAGGTTTCTAAGCTGAACTGTTACAGAAAATATTTTATTCACCAAAGACTCGATCTTCAAGTCCAATTTTTTAAAGTATTTTTTTATTGATTTCCTAGAGGGAGAGGGAGAGAGAAACATCAATGACGAGAATCATTGATCGGCTGCCTCCTGCACGCCCTGTACTGGGGATCGAGCCCACAAACTGGACATGTGCCCTTGACCAGAATTGAATCTGGGACCATTTAGTCCATAGCCTGACGCTCTATCCACTGAGCCAAACTGGCTAGGGCTTCAAGTCCTATTTTTAATCAACCTAGTTTGGATCTCTGTCACCTCATTTCCAATTTTCCACAGCTATGTGCCTGAAACCAGTCTTTCCACCTTCTAACTCAGAGCAAGATCCCTAAACAACATTTTTAAATAGTGGTTAATGACGCTTCCTAAGTGGTAAGTGGGATTAAGAGATAGTAAAGAGAGCTAATTAAATTATTCAGAGTTCAGGTTACGTTATGCTAGAAGAGCCAGCGATCCAATACCCAAGTTCACTATATTTGAATTAAAAATTCAATAACCCACAGCTTTCTGGAGGATACTCCAAACAATTACAAGGAAACACACGTACCCACATTCATTAACATGTAAGGTATTGACAATAATACCTGCTCAAGACCATCCACTGTTGCATTAGTTTTATCATCATCGACACCAACATACAATGGCTCCTTTTTCAGAGAAATCCTCGCCAGGTCCTCAACTCTTCGAGTTTGGGTGGCAGAAAAGAGCATGGTCTGCCTGCGTGCTGAAACACATACACGTAAGAATAATCCGAACCTTTCAGGGAATCCGTAGAACTGCTTCACAACTACAAATGCTCCTAAGTAGGACTGTCAGGAATGGGGGATGTGGTAACACTACAGAGATTGAGGGAATATCACAAACAACTTTATGTTCATAAATTTGACAACTTAGATGAAATGGACAATTTCCTTGATTGAAAGACAAACTGCTAAAGCTCATTCAAGAAGAAATAGAAAACTTAACTAGCCTGTACCTATTAAAAAAATTGTACTTAAAATCTTCATGTAAAGAAAACTACAGCCCTAACGTCTCCAGTGGTGAGTTCTAGCAGACTTTTATGGAAGAAATATTACTGATTCTTCACTCACTCTCCAGGACACTGGGAATTTACTTCCCAGCTTATTCCTTGAAGCCAGCCATTACCCCAACATCCAAACCCAACGACTCATGAGCAGAAATGCAAAATTTCTAAACAAAACTTTAGTCAAGTGAATCCAGCAATATATGAAAAAGGACAAGGCATGGCTAAGTAGGGTTTATTCCGTGAATGCAGAGCTGGTTGCTTTAACATTGGGAAATTAACCAATACAATATACCATATTAACAGAGTAAAGGAAAAAATCTGATCATTTCAACAGATACAGAAAAAGCTTTTGACAAAATTTACCATCTATTTCTGATTTTAAAAAATCTAAGCAAACGAGGAACAAAAGGGGTCCTCCTCAATCTGATAAGGGGCATTTACAAAAACCTACAGCTAACATACTTCATGGCGGGAGACTGAATGCTTTCCCACTAACCTCAGGAACAAGACAAAGATCTCGTCTCACTACTTCTATTCTGAGGTTCTCGCCAGTGCAATCAGGCAAGAAAAACATTAAGTGAAGAATTTACTTTTTTTATTTGTAGCTGACATGTCTGCCCATGCGGGAAATCCAGGCTAGTTTCATCTGAAGGTTCATGCTGAACAATCCAGACGAACATAGAAATAATTACTTGCCAGACATAAAATGGATATACAAAAATCAACCGTATATGTACATACAATAAACAATTTGAAATAGAAATTTTAATGAAGTACTTAGAAATTAAGGAGCTAATAAATGGAGATATATCTTATTCATAGGTTGAACTGACTCAATATTGCCTTTTTCACCAATGCTCTATCCTATGTAATAAAAGGCTAATATGCAAACTGTCCCCATAGGCGGGAGTTTGACCAAACAGGAGTTAGATGTACACTGACCACTGGGGGCGGCGCGGAACATGGCAGGGGCGGCAGGCGGCCAGAGGAAGAGAGGCCCTGGCTGGCAGCTGCTAGGGACCCTACCCATGCACGAATTTTGTGCACTGGGCCTCTAGTATTCAATAAAATCCCAACCAACCAGGTATTTTTAGGGAGTAGAAACTGACGAACTGCTTCTAACATTTATACAGAAATGCAAAGGAGAACAGCCAGAACAATTTTGAAAAGAACTGTTTGAAGTTCATCCTAAGACTTAATAGGTAGAACTGGAACTTCTGTACGCTGCTGAAGGATATGTAAAATGGTACAAGTTAAATAACTAGTCACTCCACTCCTCAGTAGTTACCCAAGGGAAAGAAAATATGTGCCCATAAAAAAGTTGTAGATGAATGCTTGTAGCAACTTCATAAATCTCTAGAAAATACAGACACATCTACAGTGACAAAAGGCAGATCAATAGTTGCCTGGGAGATGTGTGTGAGCGGCTGTTGGTAGTTGGTAGTAGGCGAGGGTTGCTCCTACAGAGGCTGAGAGGGAGTACAAAGGTGCATGAACGCACTTTAGAGGGTTATGGAGATGTTTACTATATTGATGTGACAATGGTTTAATGGGTGGAATGTGAACATTTAGCAAACTGAGTATTTAAAATATGTATAGGTCATGTCAATTACATCCCAGTAAAACATTAAAAAACAAATCGTATAATGAATGGAATCATGGCCTTATTACAGATGTAAGCAGTTTATAATGTTACAAGTACTATAACCAAGCTATGTACAACTCAAACATCACACAGAAAGCAAGTCTACGGCTACCTGGGAGGTGCCAGATGGAGGTAAGAGGGGTGGTGGGGGTGGGTGGGAATGAGACATATGTTTGGGCTGTTTAACTTGCATTAAACCTCTAACTTGGCAAAACCACTGTATTAAGTTACTAATACGTTTGATGTTTATATTGCAAACTGCCTCTAAGGTTAATTGGCATAGCGACTTCACTTGGCTATATTAATACATTGTGGACCAGTAGTTTCTTTTTTTTTAAATATATTTTTGATTTCAGAGAGGAAGCGAGAGGGAGAGATAGAAACATCAATGATGGGAGAGAATCACTCATCAGCTGCCTCCTGGTGCCCCCCACTGGGGATCGAGCCTGCAACCTGGGCATGTACCCTTGACTGGAATCGAACCCAGGACCCCCAGGTCCGCAGGCTGACACTCTAACCACCGAGCCAAACCAGCCAAGGTGGGACCAGTAAATTTATTGCTAGCTTTACCCAGTAGCCAGATAAGTTTCTATTGAACGAGTACAAAAAACGTTTTACATGAATGTTAAAGGCACGCTTTCAAATTAAATACCCATTGCATTTTGAAGTTATTTATTACATGTTCTTATAAACCAATATCTTTTTAAAGTATGATACTTCGTAAAACACTGTGTAATATGAAGCGAAAATTCTCGTGATCTGTCCGCAACGTGTTACAATTCTGGTATTAATAGTTTTGATATAGAAACAACTCTCACTGCTTCTAACAACCACTTTGCAAACTACATACAGATACTACCCACTTACTTGGCAGAAGTTTAATAATTTGCTTTAACTCCTCTTCAAACCCAACATCCAAGATACGATCAGCCTCATCAATAACCAGACACTGCAGGTTTTTATACATAAACCCTGGAGTATTCTAACAAGACAAAGAAACACTGTTAGTTGTAAAGTTTGTCTGACACAAGACATGGGACAGTACTACACAAGTGTTCTCTCACCTGCATATGGTCCAGGAGACGGCCTGGTGTGGCCACAATGATGTTGATCCCATTAGCAAGCTTCTGTGCCTCAGCAGACCTGTTGCTGCCGCCCATTATCAACCCGTATGTGTGAACGTGGTGTGTCATCAGCTCTTTAAGAACACCGAAAGTCTGCATGGCCAGTTCCCTAGTAGGGGAGAGAATAAGAACTCCTGTTCCTAAAAGGCAAAAAAATGAATATGGAAAAAGTCAAACTAATTATCACCACGAGTTCATAAAAGCCGAAATGAACTTCTAGCGAGACAATGGAAGAAACAACCAGATCAAAGGCTTACCATTCCTGGGCATGAACTTTAACTTAACAATGAGTTCAACTGCAGGGATGAGAAAGGCCAGGGTTTTGCCACTGCCAGTTTTTGCAGCTGCCAGAAGATCCCTAAATGTTAAAAAGGGAAAGGAGGAGAGACACTCAGTATATTCATTCACCAAGTACTTACTGAGCAGCCAGCACGCACAATCACAGGTGTTTTAGGCTCCAAGGCTAGAACAGGATTGAGAAAGACAAGTTCCTCCTTTCTCTATCACTGAATTCAACCATCTGAGTAAAACACCTATCTCAGAAGTAAGAATCGTGCCAGGAAACAGAAGTGAACACTTTTCTTCCAACACCAGGATGTAATTTAAAGCCTTTAATGCAGGCTGGATATGTAAACCAACACAATACACATCAAAGAACACACTGGTAGTTCCTGGGCATAAACTTTCCTGGGCAAACAACTAGCACTACGAACAGATACTAATGGCCAAGCGTCCATGTTAATCATACCTGCCCTCCAGGAGTGGTCTGACACTTTTATGCTGGATTTCGGTCATGTTTGTAAAGCCCATTTCTCTTATTGCCCGCAGAGTGTTCTCATTGACAAGATTAGAGAGAGAAGCAAATGAAGTGTCCTCGAAAGCCCCTAAACGGAAGACAGTTTATCATTAGCAAATTTATCATTTTTAGTGGCTAATTCAGCTAGACTGTCTAAATTAGTTTTGCTGATTGAAAGCATTACTGGGTTGCAGTCAAACTTATTAGAGCTTCTTTCACTAAGACAAAATCCCAACCATTCCCATGTAATATTAAGAAAAAGACCCTACACTTAAAAAATGTCTCCTCTGCTGATGGCTGCGTAATTTAAAGTCCATGTTCAGAGCCCCTAATGTAACAAATAGTAAGGGAGAGAGAGGAAGTACAACCAAGGGATTTTCAGGAAATTAAAATGTCAAGGGTGGGGTTGGGGACAGGAGTGCAGAGAAATAAAATGTTTAAGAAATCCGAAATAAAAAGTGAAAACATCCTATCTAATAAAAGACATGGTAATTAATCAGCCGTACCTCCGCTACCCTTCCCATTGGCTAATCAGGGTGATATGCAAATTAACTGCCAGCCAAGATGGCGGCCGGGAGCCAGGCAGCTTGACGCTAACAGGAGGCTTGCTTGCTTCAGTGACGGAGGACTCCAACGTACCCCACCTGACGCTGCCGGCCTCTGAGCTTGCAGTTTGAAACACTGTTACAAATATAGAAGCTAAACAAAACCCCAGAAACCTGCTTTCAGCCAGCCGGGATCTCAGAGCTGGAGTTGAAACAGTGTTTCGATTATAGAACCCAAACAAACCAGATACCTGC
>NW_005362190.1:1224076-1225881 GCF_000412655.1 Myotis brandtii | reverse complement strand
GCCAGCAGGTCGTTATCTCCCGAGGGGTCCCAGACTGTGAGAGGGCACAGGCCGGGCTGAGGGGCCCCTCTGCCCCCCAGTGCACAAATTTTTGTGCACCGGGCCTCTAGTTGAGGATAATAAAAGCCAAGAGTGAAGTTAATTTCACTCACAAAGGACAACCGAGTCAGATACGGGCGGACCGTTGGACTGGACCTCGGTATTGGGTGTGCATTCCTCAGCAGGGAGCACCAACGCCCTCGCCTCCTCGACCCCCACCCAGGAGTCCCTACTCCTCACAGCCTGGCTAACCGACACCTTGGGCTGGAGAGTTCTGTTGTGAGAGGCTGTCCTTTATACACAGGATGTTCTGCAGATCCTTGACCTCTACCCAGGGGATGCCAGTAGCCTGCCCCAGTTCTGACAAAAATGTTGGGGGCCAACCCTCATGATTTCCCTGGGATAGAGGAGGTTTATGAGATGCTGGACTTTCAAAGCTAAAACTGGTCATGTTCTGGGCAAACCAGGATGAGCTGGTTACCCCACCTGGGAGACAAAATTGCCCTGGATGAGAATGCTGCCATCTTTGCAATTCTGATCAGGCAGGTCTGGGGCTGGGCCTCAGTATTTTAACAGAAAATCCAAACCAAACAACTCAAGTGACTCCTAGACATTTTTGGTTAGGAGCAACTAATTCTAGTCTAAACTCTTGACTTTACAGATAAAGAAACAAGGGCCAAAGGGGGTTAACCTGGCACAAGTTCTTCGATGTTAATTCCTGCCTCCCCATTCCTTCTTATTAAGCCAGTATTAAACCCCTGGTCTCCAGACTCTGGGCCAATGATATTCCCCCTACAACATGGAATGAGCTTTAGAAAATGATAAACCAAAGGAACAAAGGACCCCAGAAGCTGTTGGTGTGCATTATTAAAATACTGTCAGGAATAAAGGAAAGACCAGAGAAAGAACAAAAACTAAGGCACAATATGGAAGATAAAAGCTGCACTTAAGATATTAACCATTTCTTGTCAGTATTTACTTCTTCCAGGCACAAGTCACAACTCACTTCACACCTTATAATCGGGAGAGGCGCGGCATTTTAAAGATCCGGGGAACGTGCCGGGTTACCTGTCAGTCCCAGGGGCAGGCTGGGCACCTCGCTCTCCTCTTCCCCATCGCCTGGCTTCCCCACACTGGTTTTGGTTTCTTCAGGGGCCTGGCCACCTTCCTCTGGCTCCACTTTGTCTTCCGTTTTTGCTTTTTTGGAATCTTTGGTTTTAAAGAACAAACATCCCCATTTTATTTTCTTCAAATAAAAATAGCAAACAAGATCACAAAATAAAAGATGTGTGACACAAAAAGGTCTATTTTCAAAAGCTTAACACATTTCCAGCTTTAATTTGCTAAGGAATGTCTCTTTCATAAAGATTTGGTTATATTTATTTAAGAGCCCAGGGGGACGTGCAGATTTGCCAACAAAACTTTGTATTTTAGGATTCTCAATGTATTATAGCATCTTCAGTAATCAGCTTTTAAAAAGTCTAACTAAACCATTTAAGTATTGTAATTACACCAGGTTCTATATACTTCACTGAGTTTTCAGTCTGTATAAAAGCTAATTTTGTTGAAAGATGAACAGAAATACCAAAGGCTCATGTCACTGAAGACAGACTACAAAGCAGGGCAACATCCACTCAGCCGGGTGGCAGACACTGGCCGTCCTTGAACGTAAGTGGTGAGGGGCCGAAAGGAAGGCCCCCGGCTCTTCACTTCTCTACCCCCACGTTCACCATGTTCTTCAATGTTCCTCTGGGTCACGTGGGTTA
>NW_005362190.1:1206329-1220193 GCF_000412655.1 Myotis brandtii | reverse complement strand
GTGGGTGTGGGTGTGTGTGTGTGTGTGTGAGAGAGAGAGAGAGAGAGAGAGAGAGAGAGAGAGAGAATTTGGGAAATTGAACAAAACCTAACTTTCACATAGGTTTTTTCCACGCTCCTTAGTGAGAAATACACCTTCCCTGGTTACATAAGTAAACATTTCTCAAAGCAACACCCTTACTCTTGTGTTTCATTCATATTTTTCTTTCCATTCCATTCATTCCACCATAAAGTACGCTCTTCTGAGCCATTAAAAATTCACATTACTATGCCTTCAATTTCACAGCAGTATTACTGGGTTAGCTGCAGTTTGAAAAACAGGTTTATAATGATAATTCCCCAACACTCACCCATGGACCCTGTAGGAATCCAGAGCAAAAGTTGCAGTTTGGCTACCTTGTAGGCCTCTTATTTACTTTTATTTATCTAGTGTGTGTGTGTGTGTGTGGCAAGCAGAAAGGTGCATAGAGTGTTTAAAAATAGAGTTATTGCTATTAGAAAATTGGGATAGTTCATACTGAAGTTGATATTTTTCTTGAAAATTTGCTTCAATTCCTCTTGGAAGTAACTAGTTTGGGCTGAGCAATCCCGCGAGAAGGGTCAATGAAACCTGCATTAGTTTGTTTATTTAGAGAGTCATGGAAAGAGCTGATGGGGATTAGACTTGATCATAGGGAAGAAGGGAGAGGAAGAAACTTGGGGGCTGTTTAAACAGAATATGAATGAATTGACTGAGAAGTCACCTTGAACTGGGCTGGAAAACCAAGACAAATGAACAAATCCTGATGTGCCTGGATTGTTGATGGTTAGGCAGGCTAAAAGATGAGTCACAGATTTAAACTGGCCCACAGCATGGCTCAATGGTTAAGAGTTAACCTATGAACCAGTAGGTCATAGTTCGATTCCAGTCAGGGCACATGCCCAGGTTGCAGGCTTGATCCCTAGTGTGGGGGTATGCAGGAGGCAGCCGATCAATGATTCTCTCTCATCATTGATGTTTCTATTTCTCTCTCCCTCTCCCTTCCTCTCTGAAATCAATAACAATATATTTAAAAAAATAATAAACTGGCCCATACACACACACACACAGCTGCACATGCATACACACATATATCTCAGTTTAAACATATATCAGTTTAAATATATATGTCTATACTGTATACACATTGTGTTGTTTATATTTTGTATATTATGATAATTTTTAATAAAAAAAAGTTTCTGCATGGGAAAGATTTTAATTCCAAGGACTAGCCAATTCTTAGAGATAAGGAAAGACTCAGCCAGGAACATGCCTTTGATTTGCAAATTAATCAATTGTTGGAGGAGGTTATTAAGAGGACTTGACTCCCCTCTTGACCCTGGAGCTGGACCCAGGCAATTGGAGGCTCCTCACCCCCCTTCACTGCCCTTGGAAAGTATGGTCTGTCCAACATTTCCACAGTGGGAGGCATTTTCAAGGATGAAGCCTTGAGAGAGCAATGTGTTGTGAGACCGTCTGAATGCTGTAAGCGACTGAATCCCATTAAGGCCCAGCATCAACTTTTAAGATTCTGGTGGGTGGGTGCAGAGATCTATTCACTGTCCGGCCACCTAAGACTCGCGCCATAAGTAGGTTGCCTTGCTTAGTAAGCCTGCCATCTACCAATCTGGAGTGGCTGCCTGTTTCTTTGGTCTCTCCTTGCTCTCTGCATACAGGCCAGTTTCAGATCTCATTCGGGGAACTCCTGAGGTCTTGAACCAATGTCAATCCAGAGCCATACTTTCTCTCTCTGGCTGGTGCACCCCAGGAGGCAATATTCTTCTGCCTTAATCATCCCAGAGCCAGGTACTAGGCAACTAGGGACCACTCCAATAGTTTAGAGCCCACCTAAATTATTTAAATTAGCCAACCTAATTTCAACTGTTCCCCTGCCCTGCCTTGCCTTTTCTGATGGAACTCCAATGAAGACTGTGGCCGTGGCTCTCCCCTTGGTCTGGTTCCTTCAGCCTCCTCACAGATGTTGGTGCTTTCCCATGGCGTGGGGTGCCACCTATTTCCACAACCCGTGATTATAATAATCTGTCTTCCTGAGCCTCTCCTGTGTCTCTTCCAGCCACACTTGACTGATCATCACACAAAAGAACAAAGAACACACAATACATACCTACTTCTCTCTCTCTCCATCTATATTCTCTCTCTCTCTCTCCATCTATACTCACGTGATTACACACCTGAGTATTGGGTCTGTGACTTTGAAATTCACACCCACTACTAGGTACAATAACTAGTATGCGGTTCATCTAGAAAGTGCTCGAAAGTGTTATTTTCTTTCTGCTGTAACTTAAATGTGTGGGTCTGAGAATGCTTTGGCTGTAGTAATGGAAGGCAGTCCCTTCTCTCCAGAGTGTGACCTTTTCCAGCTAATAGTGAGATTTGGGAGTCATCTCCATAAGACCATAGAACCCACGACTTGGGTATGTTCAAGATATTTAAATCAGGAGCACTGATCCCTTAAGGTGCATGGAAAGGATTTATTTTAGGGATTGATGCCTTTCAATAGTCATAAATAAGGCTACTGATGTCAGCTTTTATGGATTCTTAGGAGAGGAATGAGAAATGATAACCTTGGATTGACTCTCAAAATTGGGGGTGGGAGTTATTTTAACAGAGTGAATTTCCAAGACTGGGTCTGGTAAACAAATGAGTGTCATTAAATTGTATTTCAGAAAGTATCTGTGAAGTTTGGGGAGGTGGTAATGAATCATGTGCCTCTGAAAATCCTGTTGCCTCTCATTATTAGAGCCCATCTTAGTATCTATTTCATATATCTTTAAGCTTTATAACTTCTTGCAGGAGCTCCCCATCCCAGATATCTCCTGTCCAGAATACATTCATTTGCCAATTCAATAATTTAGCAATTACTCTGTGAGTATATTTATGCTAGGAGTATGTGATAGCTGTGTGCTAAGTTCTGGAAATAGAATGGTGGATAAAATCAACACAGCTCACCTTCATGGGGCTTACAGAGCTTACACGGAGAAGACAGAAATGTAAACAATTATGGTAAAGTATACAGTGATAAGGGGAACACAGGACCCAGCGACACTCAGAATGGTGGATAAAATCAACACAGCTCACCTTCATGGTGAAGACCTTACACGGAGAAGACAGAAATGTAAACAATTATGGCAAAGTATACATTGATAAGGGAAACACAGGACCTGGCAACACTGTATTTTGAGCTAGAACAGAGTAAGTTAAATATATTTTATGAGAAAGAATGAATGTCCCGGGGCTGACCAGCAGACCCTGAGTGATGGATGAATGATTACTCTGACACACGTTTCTGTAAAAGAGAGGCTAAATATATTTTATGAGAAAGAATGAATGTGCCGGGGCTGACCAGCAGACCCTGAGTGATGGATGAATGATTACTCTGACACACGTTTCTGTAAATAGAGGCTAAGGGACTGCTTGGCTATAGGAACCAAACAGCCCCATTCACCTGCCTTCTTAGGCTTTTATTGTAACAGCAGCTTGAACTAAAATTAACTATTAGATACTATTAGTAGGATAAGCATCCTTGAGAAGACACATGTGTCTGCAGTGTTCTTTAAGTAAGGACGTCTAAAGACTGGACATAGAGATTCCATAAAACACCTGGGGGCTCAGACTTGTTTGGAAAAGTCAAGGCAGGGGCTGCCACCTTTGGCAAGGTCCCCCTGGAGGCCCCCAAAAGGCTCAGACTTGTTTGGAAAAGTCAAGGCAGTGGCTGCCGCCTTTGGCAAGGTCCCCCTGGAGGTCCCCAACCTTTCGGAGATTCCTTATTACAGACTTTCCTACCAAGTCCTGTGCTTCCCCACAACTGGGTAACCAATTAGATATGGAGTTAAGAGAGAGAGGAATGAAGGATGCAGCTTTGGATGTGTTGTTATATAGAATACAGGAACAGGGAAAAAAGTTTGGAGGATGGTGGTGAAAAGGAGGAAGGGAAAAGAGAAAATTAGTTAAGTGGTGAATATTTAGTGGGGGCAGAATTACATGTAGTAGATAATTCAAAAATATGTCCTGAGTGAGTGAAGATAGAAATGCATCCCTACCTGAGAATGTACAGACAGATCGGGATGGATTAAAAGGGGCTAAGGGTTTTTCCATATAAAATTCCGAGTTTGTAATGTCAATTTCCCAGATGTTTTGGCAGCTGGAGCAGGTAAGGGAGAGCCAAGAACATGTATCACAGGAAGGGTCTGAAGCATGGGTGGAATTTGTTTGGGGAATGGTGTAACAAAGGGGTACGGTGGGGTTGAACCTCCTGTCAGCAAGTGAGTAGACTCAGAAGTTTTTGAGGAGAGTTGGGAAAGTAATAATGAAGATAAGGAAATATGGAAACAGACCACGCATAGGCCCTTAAGTAACAGGCTTCAGTCTGGACATAATTTGATAGTTTATGACAAAATAAGCTCTTGAGAAGGACAGATGGTGTGATCAAATTTATGCGTTTGGAGGACTTATCAGCAGTGCTCAGGTGCACTTGCATAAGGGGAAGAAGTGAGACCAGCTGGTGGCTATTTCAATAATCTAAGAAGGAAGTGGTGGGATTTCATGGTACTTGTTCCATGCCCCCATGTGGTCTCCCATGCATGGCACATCCCCCCTCCTTCACTGTCTTCACTCAGTCTTGTCCACCTCATCCTTCAAGACTCAGCTTCCACACTGCCCACTCTGGCGAACTCCCTAACCCCTCCCCACCCTGGCCAGGGCTGCTCACACCCTCCTCAGGGTTTCTTGTGTGTTGGGTATGATTTCTACTGATGCTCCTTCCACCCTGGATGGTACTGTATTTCTTGAATCTTTCTTTTCTAGTACACTATGGGCTACTGAAGGACAGACATATTATCCTTGGGTTCCAGAACTCTGCCTAGTGTATAGTAGTAATTCAGTAAATTGATTTCAATAAATTAATGACAAATAAATTAATGACAGGGAGAATGGAAAGAAAATATTGAATCCAGGGTATATTTGGGGGAGGAAAGAACTAAGGTTTACTGATTAATTGAATTAAAGGAAGAAGAGCTATCACTTACAGAACTGATGCATTCATTGAGGGTAGAGTGGGGTGGTGAGCTTTTTGGGAATAACAAATTTGGTGTGGAACAGCATCATATATATGATACATAGTAACATATATATGCTTACATAATATATTAGATAGTATACATAATTAAAATTAAATATATAAAATTTTACATATGTATAAATTACATATATTTTTTGCCCTTTACATACATATATACCCTTTATATATATACATTTAGTTTGGAAACTATAAAATGCTAAATGTTTTGATTCCAAGAGAAAAATTAAATTTAGTGTTTAAGGGCTTAAATTTGAGTAAGGTGGATATAAGCTTGAATCCCACCTCTGCCATTTTACTGGCTATGTTACTTTGAGCAAATAGTTACCTCTTTTTAGCCTCAATTTCTTTATTCATAGAAGGGATATAATAATCATCATCATCTCATGGAATTGTGTGAAGATTCCATGAGTTTACATATGTTAAGCACGTTTACTTTAATGCGTAGCTTTTATTAAACGAAAGTTTTCATTATTATTTATGCACATGGAGCAGAATTAAAGGAGAGTTAGCTAGGAATAGGGACAACCAGTTAAAACCAATAACAGTGGGGAAGCCCTTGAGCTGGGGGTTGGAATTTCAAGGTAAGAAAATGAGGGACAAGGGAAATGGATCTCTCATACATTCATGTAATCACTCTTGAGTAAGTTTAATTAAACGGCACCTATCAGAGCCTCTCATTAAAGAATTTCTACATTTTATGCAGGAAATTTGGGCTGAAATAATAACCACACGGATGTGACTAATTGGGAGGAATATGGCCAAGTCAGAGTCACCTTTCTGTATCAGAGGGAAGAGAATGTGTTAGCCCAGGGTCTAGGGTTTTAATTATCGGAGCTCCATGCTGGAAACGGATTCCGTATATCCATGTCTAGCACACAGAGAAAGATATATGGTTATCGAAAGGCAAAAGCAGTATCTTCATGTACCTTAACCGAGCATTATACTAAAAATATGAACTGTATGAGTAGCAGGCTTGATTCTCCATCTATGACAGAGAACAACCTGCTACAACTTCCAGAGGTTTCCTTGCTTGGGTTTATGTAAAGATGTGCAGAGACTAACTCATCTTATTTGCCAGAATGTCTGAGTTGAATTCCTAAACAGGGGATCTGGGGGCCTGATCTGGGGTAAGGAAAGGTAGAGGTACGGTGTCCAGAGGATTCATGGAATGCCAGGGCTAGAGGATTCTTGGGGTATCAGCACCCCAGAGTGGAGGCTCAGGGAGAACTGCGAAGGCCTTCCTCCTTGGGCTGGGGCACTCAGAGGGCAGCTGGGTGCCCTCGGGCATAAACATCAGGCTTGCTGGTCGCAGAAAACTTTGAATATATGTTCTTATGTTTTCCACACAGGTTGGGAGGAGGCAGTGAAACAGCTGTCACCTGCCTGGTTTTTAGGCAAGGAAAATAATTCCACTAAAACAGAGGCTCCGCATGCCCTCAGTATGAAGGAAGTAGAATTAGGTCCAATAGTAGTGGGATCTCCATGCTTTGCCCCGTACAATTTCCTTTAGATAATTTAATACAGTAGTCTATTTGTTCATAAATGTTACTTCTTAATCACTATTCATGAAAAATGTGAACCGGGATATACCAAAAGAAATACCAACGATGGCTCCGTGGCAAGTCTTGCCCAGGATTCAGGCACAAATCCAAATAGTAATCATTTTTCTTTGAAATTATGATATTGCCCATCTCATCTGTCACATCGGCATTAATTGTCCATATCTGTCTGGTACATGCTGGACATATTTTACAACATGTATTTATTAATCATATTAACAAATTGTATGTTTTATATAAAGTATACATTAATGGTATTAAGATGTTTATAGCCATTGACTTAGCCTCAAATTTGAATTGTTTATCCTAAGATATTACAAAAGTGTCTCATTTTGGGGGACTGGGATAGTTTAAGATACACCTTGAAATTATTTCTATAGTAATTGATGATCCCCTCCCCCCCTCACATGCCAAGTAAGCCTGTAACTGGTTTGATTGAGGGATCTTAGGCTTATTGGGGGAAAATGTTGTAGTTTGACTTTTTAATTCTTATCCTACACTGTTAGATTCCTGTACCTGCTATGTTGTGGGGTCCCTTGATAATACTTCAGTTTGATTTTATACCTTTTCTGTCATCTTTAGTTACTAAAAGCCTAGCCTACTGCACATGTCAATCTCACATTCAATTCAAACCTTCCTGTTTTCTTTAGAGCAGGTGAGGCGTAGATTTCAAGCGGAGGAATGAGGCATTTGCTTTCTTCCTCCTTCCTCTTCCTGTGCCTGTCCCTTGGTCATTGCAGTAAGAAGAGGAAAGGGGAACAATGTAAAGAGCCATTTAATTTCTTTATTTTTTCAATGTGAGTTTGTTCTCCTTTTCTTTGTTGGTTAGAAGTGCTTTCTTCTTAAAAAGACAACCACATATTGGCGCTGTGTAGGTGACTATTTTCCTAGTTGCCATCCCTCATTTCAGTTCTGTGCCTCAAGACCTGGACAGGGGAGGCTCCAGCAGGTCCCATGGACCTATTTTCCTAGTTGCCATCCCTCATTTCAGTTCTGTGAGGGGAGGCTCCAGCAGGTCCCATGGAGAAGCAACTCAGTTCATAGAAGTTCCCAGAGGCATTGGTGGTCCTTCTGTGACCCCAGGTGGCAGCCTCATTGTGTCTTCTTTCATACCCAGGCCCCATGTGCCATGCAGATGTCTCGTTAGTCTACAACATCAATCTCATCTACATTTTGTTGGCCTCTCCTGCAATGGTCATCTTGCTCCCAGTTTCTTAGGTAAGGCATTACAATGGAGCTAAAAGTACTGGAAAAATGAAACAAACAAACAACAACAACAACAACAACAACAACACACACACACACACAAACATTTAGTTATTTTCCTTTTCCACTTTCTTTAAGTTTTCTCTCTGCTTAACCTGGTAATAGCAAGGCTTATACTTAGTGCTTCATTATCATGATCTTGTTTTGTAAGTAGCTATTTATGAATTCACAAGCATAAGACTTCCTGGAACAAGAGTACAGGTGTAGACAAAGGAAGACCTGACTATGAACATGGTGTGTTAGCTCAGTGCATATCTAGGTAGCTGTACTGATGGTGTTTCTCCTCTTTACCTTGGGAATTCCCTTGACTATGAAACAAGAATGCCTATTTAATTCTCTTCTACCTTTTATTTGGTTTGGGTAATGTCTGGATGAGAGGAATAAACAACTGACATTCCCAATACCTACAAAATCTTGGAGTCCAGTTACTTAAATTTTTGTGCTTTGTTTTCTTATCTGTAAAATGGAGGTGATGTTAGTAACTACCTTGTGGGGTTATCAGGGAGAAAATGAATGAACAGATATCAAATGTGTAGAACAGTCCTGTCACATAAGAAAAACTTGGTAAAAGTTGGCTAGTGTCAATAAGATGTTCCTTTGGCATGCTATTTTGTGTCTGTAAAGAAAGCCTTATGCAGGGTGAAAGTAGCCAAAAAACTCATACAAAATGTGTTTATTTGGCTCAGAGGTCTTGGTGCCAAGAGAATCTATGTTATTATCATAGTCTTTCAGCATGCACTGTGGTGCCTGACACACGGTCAATACTCAGTGGGACATGCTGAATGAACGAACATGCTCTCAGTCCTTCTTTAATCCTTGGCATGCCCTCTTTAATCCTTGTACATACATGTGAGCCACATAGTACATCCCAGAGCACAGACCCATTGGCTTGAAATTCTCCAAAGGGCAGGGGGAAAATGAAGCCACTTAGAGGCACAGAATGTAAACCATAAAGCACCAAGAACCTGTTTTATTACATCACCTCTGCACAGCCCTTGCCATATACTTGGAGCACTTCAAAGAGTCTTGTTGAGAATCCACATCCATATTTTCTACTTGAAGTAGCATTAGCACTGCAGATCTTTCTACATGCTGTCAAGGCTAGCAAGTAGGGTCAACCGAGTAATGAGCAGATTAATCAAAACTTCAGTCACTGCCTCTAGCTCATAACTTATAGACAGCAGGCTCATAATCTTTAAAATGACATTTTCCCCTGGGATACAAAGCTTTTCTATAATAACTATTCTTTTTTTCTTTTTAAATATATTTTATTGATTTTTTACAGAGAGGAAGGGAGAGAGAGAGAGAGAGTTAGAAACATCGATGAGAGAGAAACACCGACCAGCTGCCTCCTGCACATCTCCCACTGGGGATGTGCCCGCAACCCAGGTACATGCCCTTGACTGGAATCAAACCTGGGACCTTTCAGTCCGCAGGCCGACACTCTATCCACTGAGCCAAACTGGTTTTGGCCTTTTTTTCTTTAATATGAAGGTTCTCAATAAAAATAATACAATCTCTTTTCCTTCAATTGCGTGCACATCAATTCTTTACTCCTATTCAGCTAATATATATATATATTTAAAGAAGTCAGATGATGGCTTCAAGTCAAGATGGTGGTGTAGGTAAATGCAGTACTTGAATCCTTCCACAACCACATCAAAATTACAACTAAATTACAGACCAACCATCATTCAAAACCTCCTGAAATCTAGCTGAATGAAAGTCACACAACTAAGGATATAATGAAGAAGCCACTTAGAGACTGGTAAGAGGGGCAGAGACACGGCTGGTCCACACCTAAGTTGTTTAAAATAGGGAAGGAGCCCTAACCAGTTTTTCTCAGTCGTTAGAGTGTTGGCCCATGGACTGAAGGGTCATGGGTTTGATTCCGGTCAAGGGCAGGTACCTCAATTGCAGACTAAATTCCCAGCCTTAGGGTGCATGAGGGAGGCAACCAATTGATGTGTCACTCTCACATTGATGTTTCTCTCTCTCTGTTTCTCCCCCTACATTCCACTCTCTAAAAATCAATGGGAAAAAATATTCTTGGGTGAGGATTAACAACAACAACAAAATAGGGAGGGATATCTCAGTTGCAGAGATCCCCCCCTGAGGAACAAGCAGTCCCAGCCCCACACCAGGCCTCCCAGCCCAGGGTTCCAGAGCCAGGAAGAAAAGTACCCATAACTTCTGGCTATAAAAATCAACAAGGATTGAGACTGAGGGAGATGAGGGCTGCTGGAGTCCCAGGCATTCCTCGGAAAAGGCTTACACATGGACTTACTTGGACTCCCTCTCTCTGAGCTTCAGTGCTGGATAGCAGCTGAAAAGGGACCAGGAACATATAGGGAGGAACTGAATTGTCTGGCATCAGGACCAGAGTTGAGGAGCAACTTTCAGCCAGACAAAAGCCAGACAATTGGTCTCAGGCAGAGACCATTGTTTCTTTTATGAGGCCCCCACCCAGCACAGAGCTGGCAGGTGGGTGCTATATCTGAGTCTCTATCAACCTGCCTGACATTGTTCACCACACCATGGCGGTTCCCTAAGACCCCGCCTTACCCAACTTATGGGCCCACCTAAGTCATTTCCAGTGGCTTTTCCATACAAATGGCCTCTCTTTCCTCATGCTTCAAACTTTCCTAAAATCTCTCAAACAAGCATCACCTGGCCTCTGTGTATCCCACACCTCTTGCTAAGTAGCTTCAGGCCCAGCACTAGTGGCAGCCAGCCTTGGTTCACAGCTTGGCCTCTCTTGGACACCTCCAAGGATGGCATAAGTAGCAGCCACCTGCAGATCACTATGTAGCTTGTGGCAGGTGGCCCCAGGTACAAGTGGGGACACCCACTTAAACTTCTCAGGAGGCCCCAGAGCTAGTGTCCCAGGTTCAGATTCATGCCATATTACAAATCTACCACCTCCATGAATGACACACTCAAGGGTCAGACTTGATGAGCACTAAAGCCCCATTGATGCAAGTCCTGATCCATAGGGTTGACTACTGCACAGCAGCTCCTCTGCTGTAGTTACAATTGGCCTGGGGGTCAATCTATCTCAGGAATGCCAACAACAATCAAGGGTCAACTACAAAGGACAGTCCACATAGCTCACACAGGGTTGCTCCTGGAGCACCTAGCCCAGATGGCAGGGAAGGCTGAGCCACTGGGCCCTACAGAACACCTACTACACAAGACCACTCTACTAAGTCTTGGAGCCATAGCAGCTCTACCTAATACATAGAAAGAAACATAGCCAAGCAGCCAAATTGCAGAGATAAAGAAACAGGTCCCAAATGAAAGAACAAGAAAAATCTCCAGAATAAATGAAATAGGGGCAACCAAACTACCAGATACAGAGTTCAAAACACTGGTTATAAGGTTGCTCGAGGAACTTAGTGAGAACTTCAAGGAACTTTGTGAGAACTTTGATAGCATGAAGAGTCTATAGAAACCATTAAAAAGAACCAGTCAGAAATGAAGGATACACTGATTGAATGAAGAATAATTTACAGAGCATCAACAATAGAGTAGATGAAGCCAAGAATCAAATCAGTAATTTGAAATATAAGAAAGCAGGAAACACCCAATTAGAACAGCAAAAAGAAAAAAAGGATAAAAAATATGAAGATAGTGTAAGGTGCTTCTGGGACAACTTTAAGCATACCAACATTTGCATCATGCGGGTGCTGGAAGAAGAGAGAGGGCAAGAAATTGAAAACATATTTGAAAAAATAATGATGGAAAACTTCCCTAACCTGGTGAAGGAAGTAGACATGCAAGTCTAGGAAGTACAGAGAGTCCCAAACAAGAGGAACCCAAAGAAGCCCACACCAAGACACATTATAATTAAAATGCAAAATGTTAAAGACAAAGAGAGACTTAAAAGTAGCAAGAGAGCCGAAACCGGTTTGGCTCAGTGGATAGAGTGTCGGCCTGCGGACTGAGGGGTCCCGGGTTCGATTCCAGTCAGGGGCATGTGCCTGGGTTGCGGGCACATCCCCAGTGGGGGATGTGCGGGAGGAGGCTGATCGATGTTTCTCTCTCATCGATGTTTCTAACTCTCTATCTCTCTCCCTTCCTCTCTGTAAAAAATCCTACAACCAAGATTACTCTACCCAGAAAAGCTATAATTTAAAACCAAAGGACAGATAAAGAGCTTCCCAGACAAAATCCAAAAAAACAAAAACTAAAGGATTTCATTACTACCAAACCAGTATTATATGAAATGTTAAAGGGTCTTCTTGAAGAAGAGGAAGCAGAAGCAGAAGCAGAAGCAGAAGCAGCAGCAGCAGCAGCAGAAGAAGAAATATGAACAATAAAATGGCAATGAATACATATCTATCAACAATTGTATCTAAAAAACAAAATGAATGAACAAGCAGAAAAGAAACAGACTCATAGATACAGAGAACATTTTGACATTTGACGGAGGGGAGGTGGGGTTGGGTGGTTGGGTGAAAAGGTGGAAGGATTAAGAGGTACAAATTGGTTGTTACTGAATAATCATGGGGGCGTAAAGTACAGAATAAGGAATATAGTCAGTAACATTCTAATAGCTATGTATGGTGTCAGATGAATACAAGATTTATCAGTATGGTAACTTAGTAATTTATATAATGTCTAATTGCTGGGTGGTATACCTGAAACTAATATAATATTGTATGTCAACTATAATTGAAAAATAAAAAAATGATTAAAAAAGATGATTTACACACATATACACACAAAGAGAATTATGGGTAAAACCTTAGACTTAGCTCACTGTTTTCAGTTCATAAAGTAAATTATGGCCAAGAAGTTATTCAGGAATGTTGTAGTTTGCCATTAAGCCATTATGGCAGTGGGTTTAACGTTTTTAGTTCACAGTCTACCTCTAAACCAATTTCTGAGAAAACACAGCCATCACTGATCAAGTTCTGCAGAGTACTGAAGGTCTTAAGAATTTGGATTTTTGTGACTGAAACAATATATTCAATCACATTGTTTTTAAAAAATATGTTTGTATTTATTCTAGAGAGGAAGGGAGAGGGAAAGGGATGTAGAAACATTGATGAGAGAGAAGCATCAAATCAGTTGGCTGCCTCCTGCATGGCCCCTACTGGGGATCTGGGAATCAAGCTTGAAACGTGAGCATGTGCTGTAACTGGGGATGGAACCTGTGACTTCTTGGTGTATGGGCCAGTGCTCAACTACTGAGCAACACTGGCTGGGCAAATCACACTATTTTTATCAGGATTCAGAATGGCATAAATATGTTATTTAAATGTTCATATGGCTATTAGTCTTTGATCATGGGCCTTCTCAGAAGCTTAAATGCTAAAAAGTTATCAAGGCAATAGTTTTATATAATAAAAAAATATGTGACATTTACAATGAAAAATAAGTCTCCCACTCTAGTGTTAATCTGATGGCAGGTTCTTTTAACTTTTTAAGCCTTCTTCTGGTAGATACTAGAGGCCCAGTGCATGAATTCATGCATGGGTGGGGTCTGGCCCGCTGGCCCAGCCCAATTGGGCGGATTGGGGCTGGGCCTGTCAGGAAGAAGAGATGGTGGGAGGTTGGCCGCCAGCCTGCCCCGATCAGGGCTGGGCCAGCTGGGGGAAGGGGTTGAGGGCGATTGGCCTGTGGGCCCCACCCCTGATTGGGGTTAGGGGGATGATTGGGGGCCAGAAGCCTTGGGAAGGGGCCATGGGTGGTTAGCCGGCCAGCCCTGCCCCTAATCAGGTTGGGGGGGCTGATCAGGGATGGGGCAGCCAGGGGGAGGGGCTGCAGGAGGTTGGCTGCCCAGCCCTGCCCACTATTGGGGTCAGGGGTGCAATCAGGGGCAGGCAGCTGGGGTAATGGACTGCCAGCCTAACGTGGTGGGGCAGGCTGATTGAGGGTGAAACTGGGGGGGGGGGGAAGGGAGGGGGCGTTTGGC
>NW_005362190.1:1197963-1206180 GCF_000412655.1 Myotis brandtii | reverse complement strand
ATGTGACATTTACAATGAAAAATAAGTCTCCCACTCTAGTGTTAATCTGATGGCAGGTTCTTTTAACTTTTTAAGCCTTCTTCTGGTAGATACTAGAGGCCCAGTGCATGAATTCATGCATGGGTGGGGTCTGGCCCGCTGGCCCAGCCCAATTGGGCCGATTGGGGCTGGGCCTGTCAGGAAGAGGAGATGGTGGGAGGTTGGCCGCCAGCCTGCCCCGATCAGGGCTGGGCCGGCTGGGGGAAGGGGTTGAGGGCGATTGGCCTGTGGGCCCCACCCCCGATTGGGGTTAGGGGGCTGATTGGGGGCCAGCAGCCTTGGGAAGGGGCCATGGGTGGTTAGCTGGCCAGCTCTGCCCCTAATCAGGTTGGGGGGGCTGATCAGGGATGGGGCAGCCAGGGGGAGGGGCTGCAGGAGGTTGGCTGCCCAGCCCTGCCCACTATTGGGGTCAGGGGTGCAATCAGGGGCAGGCAGCTGGGGTAATGGACTGCCAGCCTAACGTGGTGGGGCAGGCTGATTGAGGGTGAAACTGGGGGGGGGGAAGGGAAGGGGCGTTTGGTCCACCCCGCTCTTGATCAGGGTGGGAGAGTTCGATCAGGGGTAGGCCAGCAGGGGGGAGGGGCCTCGAGGTTGTCTGGTGGCCCCACCCCCTGATCGGGCTGGTTTGCTGGTTACAGTGGGCATCATAGTGACTGGTCGTTAGGTCATTATGGCCATTGCGGTACCTGGCTTCTTATATATTGATGGAATTTCTCAGTAACTTACTTATTGCTATAACTTAAAATGTTTTGGCTTTTCAACTTTCTATATTGATAAGCGTCTTTCCCTCTATTAAATAGGATCTCCCCTTAATCCTTCCTGATATAGTTGTTACTATTCTTAATTGTTAATTAACTCATTATACATATGCAATTATTATTCATGACAGAAGCATGCAACTCATTTTTTGACATTTTAATAGTCTTGCTTTCATTTAAATAGTTTATTATCCACATTAAAATAATTTTGAAACATATTGTACTATCATGAAAATTTTATAACCATAAAATTATCTTTTTACCTAGAGTCATTCCTTCTGGAAGTCTATGTTATTGCTGCAATATTGCTTGTTTGTCCTTTGGATCCCGTTACCTGATGTTAAAATTATCAATAAATTTGGGCAGATTTATATGGCTTAACAAATATATCCTTGTAAATCACAAGAAGTGTGTTGGGAGGAGAGACTTAAATATATATCACTTATAATGAGGAAGCTCGTAAGATCTGACACCAAAAAGTATTTATTCTCATGAGTGACTTGTGTTAAAATAAGCTCTCTCCTTATTTTAACAAATCTACCAGGTTTTTGGCTAGTTTTCAATGGGTTTTTAACTTGGAGTAACCCAGTCACTATTTCTGGTCTTAATAATAACACGTGAAATAAACTAATAGTGATCTGAACATATTTCTAGGTGCCTAATGGCCCTGGAGACTTGTATTACTGATGAATAACCTGCAGGCAGTAAATTGAATTGAAAGCTCTTTTGACACCTCTTCCAGATCAGTTTTCATAACAAATTTGTATTTCTGGTCCTTTCACTACTAGTATATTACAAACTGTGTGGTTTAGCTCCTACTCTGGCATTGCTGTAAATGAAAGTACAAACTTAACTTGATAGTTCTTAAGAAAAAAAAAAGAAAATGTATTAAATTTAATAGATTTTATGGACTGAATGTTTGTGTCCCCTCCAAATTCATATGTTGAAATTCTTCCCAATGTGATGGTATTAGGAGGTGAGGACTTTAGTGGGTGGTTGGGATTGAATGAGGTCATGAGGGTGCAGTCTCATGAATGGGATTAGTGCCCTTACAACTGTCTGATCTCCCTTCCCCTCTCTTCTCAGCTTGCGGGCATCCTGATCTTGGACGTCCAGCCCCTAGAACTGTGAAAAATAAATTCCCACTGTTTATAAGCCACCTAGTCTATGGAATTGTGAACTGACTGAAAAAAACAACAAGAAAGATACATATGAACTGAGTCAAGGCAATCAAAATTCCCACTGGCTGTCCTGAATTCCCGTTCGTGCCTTTTCTGGCACAAGTGCACAGCCAGACATGGAGCTGTCTGCTCTTCCAGCATCCAGCACTGGAGGGATCACGTTCAATTATTCATTCTGCAAAATCCATTGAGTGCCTATTGCGCTGGTGCCATGCAAAGCAGTTGGAACACAATGAGGAGCAAAATCCAGGCATTTGGGTTTCCTGTGCTCTGAGTCTATGAAGGCAGCAGGCATGAATTGAATACTTACACATGGATGAACCACTATGAAGGAAAAGCATGGAGTGTGTACGTGCTAAAGGGAAACGCTCCTGTTACCTGCCTCTCATGGGGGCAGTTCTGCCACCTAAGAGGAGTTTGGAAATCTGTGGGAGCATTTCGTTTGTCCCCACAAATGATGGAGGCACTCCGTGGAAGAGGACAGCGTGTTAGGCATCCCACAGCTCAGAGGACAGTCCTCTCCACAAAGTTCTGTCTCACTTTACCCATGACTTTCCAACATCCTTCTGGATGCTCATGTGTTTCATTCTCTGAGATTGGAATTGAACTCCATTTTACATTGGAATAGAAAGTGTTTTTGCATGATTTTAACAAACAGAATTTCCCAAGAATGTAACCTCAGTGTAAATTGAGAAGAGATTGTAATTTATTTTGTTTTTGACGTTAATGAGAGCTATTCATCATTTTGGAAAATCATGTCACTGATGGCAAAGCTGCTGATCATGTTTAAGTCACAGTACAACAAACCTGATTGGTCTACATTTGGGTCTCATTCATTCACAGCAGTTATTCTATATATAAAATCATGTGCCTGTGACTACTTTATTGGATCTTTTCATGTGGTCATAACGAATCATTTATATATTGAAATATATATTACCTGTTATTATAAATTACTTTCATTTCTGCTTTCTATAGTAGTTTGGGCACTACACTGATTTGTTTTTAACTTATATATGTAGGGAAGTTATATGGTCTGTACATTTAATTTTTAGGACACTAAAGGTGACAGTAAAAAATATTTGTTATAAAAAAAGTGTTGGCTCAGGCCAATGTGGCTCAGTTGGTTGAACATCATCCTATATACCGAAAGGTTGCCGGTTCTATTCCCAGTCAGGGCACATGCCCAGGTTGTAGGGTCCGTGCAGGAGGCAACCAATCAATGTTTCTCTCTCACATCGATGTTTATTTCTCTCTCTCTCCTTCATCCTTCTTCTCTCTCTAAAATCAATAATTTTTTTTTAAAGTGTTGGGTCTTAAGAAGTTGAGAAGTACCAGTGTGTAACAAAGAAGAAGTAACACTTCACTGATGGCTGAATGAGAAGCTGAAGTTAATTAGGCAAAGGTGAGTAGAGGGGTGGGGTGCATATAAGACAATATGGGTCATGTCTTTGTGATTGATGGAGCCAGGAGAAATTAAGCAACTGAAAGAAAGTTTGTATGGCTGGTGCTCAGAGAGCGAGGCAGAGAACAGCATGAACTGAGGCTGGTGAGAGGCTGGTGCCTTCCAGCACTTGTGAAACAAACTAAAGTAGATTTTGTTTTTAATTCTAAAGCCAATGGGAGGTAACTGAAGGGTGGAGAATGATATAATCAGATTTTAATTTAAAAAATTATTGCCTGTAGCATGGGGAAAACAAGGAACAGCAGGATGCCCCATAGTGAATGTGGGGGAACAAGAGTCCAGGTGAGAGATGACTATGGCCTGGATTAGGGTAGAGGTAGTGGTTATGAGAAATATTTAGGAGTTAAAGCAGATAGACTTTGGAATGAACTGCCTGTTGGTTATGGGTAGAAGGGAGAGGGTAGTGTCAAGGATGAATCATAGGACTTTGGCATGTGCAACTGGATGGTGAAGCCATTCACTGAGTTATGGAATAGGAAGAGGACCTGGTTTGTGTAGGGTCAAGATCACGTCTGGCCTTGGAACGTTGAGATGGTAACGCCACTGAGACCATGAAGTGGAGATGTTGAGTAGGCAATGGAGCTTAGAAAAAGCTTACAAGAAGTCTGGCTAGAGATGGAAATCTGGGTCATTGGTATAATTTAAAAGTCTTGGGAATAATTGTATAGGAGGAGAGTGTAGAGTAAGATGAGAGGAGAGCCCAGGATGGAGCCTTGAGGAACTCCAATATGTAGCGTAGGATGATGGTTCCTAAAGTGTGGTCCCCACACCAGTGGCAGTAGCATCACTGGGGAACTTGTTAGAAATGAAAATTCTTGGGTTCCACCCGAGACCAACTAAATCTGAAACACGGGGTGGGGCCAAGCTATCTGTGTTTTAGCAAAATCTTCAGGTGATCCTGGTCTCCTTAAAGTATGAGAACAACTGGTACCGTAAGTCCTCCATTAATGTCATAAATAGGTTCTTGAACTAAGGCAAATGACATATAACAAAACCAACTTTACCATAGGCTAATTGATATAAACAAGAGTTAAGTTCCTACAGCATCTCATCAATATTGCAACAAAATGACATTGCCCTGGCTGGTGGCTCAATTAGTTGGAACATTGTCCTGTACACCAAAAGGTTGCAGGTTCGATTCCTGGTCAGGGTACATACCTAGGTTGCAGGTTTGATTCCCGGTCTGGGCGCTTTCTCTCTCACATTGATCTCTCTCTCTCTCTCTCTCAATAAAAAATACATATCTTAGGGTGAGGAAAACAACAACAACAACAACAACAAGAACAAAACACACAAAAAATCCCCCAAAATAACATTGAATAAAACAATGTTATTCGAGTACCTGCTGTAAAAGAATACGAGGGAGTAGCTAGAGAGGTTGGAGGGGAAAAAAATTGTGGTATCACAGAAGCCAAGGAGAAAATAGGTTTCAAGTAGGCATCAGCCCACAGCAAAATCCTCCTGAGAAGTTCACCAGTAAATTTTAGTACCTGATGGTTCAGAAACATACAAAAGCTATAACTCAGCAACTTTATAACTCCAAAGCTTTTTTTCTGTGCAGTTCAGCTTTTATAATTTCTGTGACCATAAAATTTTAAAATGAATAATTGACTGTAACCCAACATATTAAATACTGGATAGAGTTTATTACCCTCTATGTTACAATCTTGCACATAATCACGAAGAGGGAGAAATGGTAGAAGCAGGGAAGGGTGGGTCTTGAAAGTGACCCCTTGTATTGTGGACTCAGCCACAGCAGACATAGGACCAGTGCCTTGCCCAGTGGCCCTGGGAAATGTAGTGGTTATCGGCTTGGCTATCCCTAAGAATGACCCGGGGAGCGTTCACAAAGTACTAATGTCCAGGACTCACTCCAGGCCAATTAACTCAGGGTCTCTGGAAGCGGGCTGGCTTCCTCAATGTTTAATCAAGGGTTGTGTATCTTAGAACAGGTTCTTTAGTGAACACATGTTCTATGAATTGGGCCATCTACCTTTTAGGTAGGTTTAGAGGAGCAGTTTATTAGATCAATCTCACCTGGCCAGGTAGAGCATTCCAAATTCAATAGGCCATTGAGTAGCTGCTTTTTTGGATTGCAGTTCCTGATGAAAATCAGTTATATACAGTTGTCCTCATTCCTACCCACCCCTCTTGTATCCCTGGGTTTTACATGTAAGAATCCAACCAACAGCAGATTGAAAATAGTATATTTGATCCGTGGTTGGGAATCTGCAGATGTGGAGGGCTGACCATATACATTGATCTATGTCATCCTATATAATAAAAGGTTAATATGCAAATAGGCCGAATGGCAGAACAACAAAACAACTGGTCACTATGACGTGCTCTGACCACCAGGGGGCATGCGTGGAGCATGGCGGGCATTGGCCACAGCTGGATGGTGGAGCAGGTGAGCAGGGGTGCCAGACCGAGGCGGGGCGCTGGTCGGGGTGAGCCTCTTGTGGTTACTGAAAATTCTTTGCTCCTGTGTGCCCAGTCCCACCAAGGGCTTGCACCTGCTGCCTGCATGGGCCCTGCTTGCACCTGCTGCCGGTGTCAGAGCCGCTGCTCGCACCCACTGTCGATCAGCGCCATCAGTGGGTGCAAGTGGTGGCTGCTGGTCCCGATAGCCCCTCAGGGCTTCTCCACCTCCCCCTGCTCCTGAGGGGCTATCGGGGTAGCAGCCACTGCTCACACCTGCTGCTGGTGCTGGCCCCAATCGCTCTGCGCTGTCAGCGGGTGCGAGCAGAGCCCGTGCTGTCAGTGTGTGGGAGCGGCGGCAGCGACGGGAGTGGGGCTGCAGGCAGACAGGGGACCGGGGGAGCCATGGTGGGAGGGGCCAGGTAGGGGTGCAGAGGATGGGCCGAGACCCGCCCCTGTGCCCACTGCAGCCTCACAGCCCACAGTTCCTTTCAAGGTGCACGAATTCATGCACTGGGCCCCTAGTTTGATATAAAGGACTTGAGCATCCTCGGATTTTGGTATCTGTGTGCGTGTGTGTGTGTGTGTGTGTGTGTGTGTGCGTGCGTGTGGTGTACGTGGAGCCAATCACCCATGAATGCCGAAGGACAACTGTACTCTTCTCTATCCAGTTAAATCCACCACTCTGAACAACATATTGACACTTAAAAGATTTAAGCCACGGTAATTCTTTTTGGCAGTGCTAAGAACGAGTAAATAGATCCCATGCAGATTTATGAGTTTGCATTGTACAACACTAACCATAGTGTTATACAATATGCTTTTGGTTAAAATTATCTGAAGAGGGTGAGAGGGAGGGTGGCAAGATACTAAATGCTCATTTTTGTTAGGTTGCAACAAATTGAGAGATAAGAAAAACTATTTCCTTTGTAAGAGACAATATACGGAGAAAGTGACTCAACTGTGGTGAGATAGATAAACTATACACACTAAAACGCTAACCATCATGTAGCATTAGTGTTTAGAACCTGTTCTTGGCCTTGGCTGCCTTAGCTTGTTTGATTCATGTCATTTTTATTTGACAACCAAGGTTTATACATCACCACCAGGGGGCGCCGAAATCGTTTCTGTCAGATTTCAAGGCCCTTAGTCTTTTTTCAGTGGCTACAGCAGATTAAATACACCCAGTGCAAAATGGAGGGGGGCCTTTGTCCCTGTTTAAAGTTTGGCTTTCTCCCACGGGAGGTTTTCACCCAGAATATAACAGCAGCTGCTGAAATGGCTTTGATGTACTTTGTGTTTTATTTTAAATAAAATTTTTACTGTAATATTGAATAATCTTTTTACAAAATATTTAAATTCTTTATTGTTTAAAGTATTACATACGTCTCCTTTTTCTTTCATTGACCTCTCCCCAGCTTCTCCCGCCCCCAGCACATGCCCTCACCCCCTCTACTGTCTATGTCCATTGGTTATGCTCATATGCATGCATACAAGTCCTTTGGTTGATCTCTTACATCCCTACGCCCCCTTCTCCCCCCAGCCTTCCCTCCTAGGTTGGATGGTCTGTTTGATGCTTCTATTTTGTTCATCAGTTTATGTTGTTCCACAAATGAGTGAGATCATGTAATATTTCTTGAATAATCTTTTATGCCTTTTTTTTAAGGACTAAGGTTTTATGTAAATTTGATATTCACTGTAGTTTAAAAAAGAGGTTTATTTCTCTAAAATTAAAGGCAGAAAGAAAAAGTCACCTTTGTTTCTTTTCCTTTTCACTGAACTAGAATAACTGAGGATTTGCAAGGTCTGTGCTTAGTATGTGGTAGATTTTCTTCACATCTCATTCTTTTACTAGATTGGTCCTGAATTTTCCTTTAGATTTTCTGTTTCAAGAATCCTGAATTGTTTTCAAGTGAATAATTAATTGTGGTACCTACAACTTTCAGTTGTTCAAAAGGGATATGATTTTTTAAAATTTAAATTCTTTATTGTTTAATGTATTACATAAGTCTCCCTTTCCCCCCATTGACCTCTTCCCGGCCTCCCCCAACCTCCAGTACATGCCCTCACCCCCCTACCCCTCCACCTCTTCACCCCCTCCCGTCTGTATCCATTGGTTATGCTTATATGCATGCATACAAGTCCTTTGGTTGATCTCTTACCCCCTCACACCCTGCCTTCCCTCATAGGTTGGACAGTCTATTCGATGCTTTTATGACTCTGGTTCTATTTTTGTTCATCAGTTTATATTGTTCATTATATTCCACAAATGAGTGAGATCATGTGATATTTATCTTTCTCTGACTGGCTTATTTCACTTAGCATAATGCTCTCCAGGTCCATCCATGCTGTT
>NW_005362190.1:1195460-1197378 GCF_000412655.1 Myotis brandtii | reverse complement strand
GGAGATAACATTGGCAAACATGTTCTCCCATGCAGTGGGTTTTCTTGTTGATTTGTTGATGGTTTCTTTTGCTGTGCAGAAGCTTTTCATTTTGATATAGTCCCATTTGTTTATTTTCTCCTTAGTTTTCATTGCCCTAGGAACTGTATCGGTAAAGATATTGCTATGACAAATGTCTGCTATTTTGCTGCCTATGGTTTTTTCTAAGATTTTTATAGTTTCCTGTCTTTCATTTAAGTCCTTTATCCATTTTGAGTTTATTTTTGTGTATGGTGTAAACTGGTGGTCTAGTTTCATTTTTTTTGGCATGTATCCGTCCAATTTTCCCAACACCATTTATTGAAGAGACTGTCTTGACTCCATTGTATGCTCTTGCCTAAAGGAGATATGATTTGTGACCATAAAATATTTTTTATTAATCTGGAGAATTCATTTAAATTTTTAGAAACATATTGCTCAGATTCAGGTAGGTACTAACTGTCAGGTTATGTATAAGTTTCAAAATAATTGTCATTCTTATTTAAATTATCTCTTTTGGGTAGGAGGGCCTCACAAAATTTAAAAAATATAAGTAGCAAGGCTCTATTATTTTGAAGAAATGAAAAATATCTGTTTATTCTGCTTATATGTTAAATTGATTTCTGTAGGTTTAACTTTACTTACTGAATATAGTTATTCTCAAGTATTAGGAAAAATTTTATAGTTTTACTGAAACCTACATTGAATTCAATATTAAAGTTGTATCAAATGCAAATATTTCATAATACAGAATATATTCTAGCAAGGATTGAAAAAATAGAAAATTAATCCAGAAATTTCTCTGACCCTGTATTTGATGATACATGATGACCACTTGGCAGGGATTGGCAGGAGATATTCCAGTATCACAAATCTGGTGAGTAGAGATGTCCTGTAAGGTACTGCCCATGTTTCAGAACTTATACATATGTGAAATCAGATACTACATTCAGTTCTGTTAAAACTGTGGTTTCTCTAACCCCCACAGTTTCCTCCCCGCCCCCCCTGCAGGGAAAGAATAGTTTGTTTATTTATTTTTAAAATCTTTATTGTTGAAAGTATTAGATAGGAATGGGAGAAGATATTAAAAAATGACACATCCAATAAGGGTTTTTAAAATTATTTTAAAAAATCTGTATTGTTGAAAATATTATATAGGTCCTCCTTTTCCCCCATTAACCTCTTCCAGCCCTCTCCCATTTCCCCACCCCCCAGGCCCTCACCACCCCATTGTCTGTGTCCACAGGCTATGCACATATGCATACAAGTTCATTGGTTGATCTCTTCCCACCGACTTTTTCCTGCCTTCCCTCTGAGGTTCCCCAGTCTGTTCATACTTCTATGTCTCTGGATCTATTTTTGATCAACAGTTTATTTGGTTCATTAGATTCCACTTTTGAGTGAGATCCTGTGGACTTATCTTTCTCTGACTGGCTTATTTCGCTCAGCATACTATTCTCCAGGTCCACCCATGCTATTGCAAATGATGAGTTCTTTCTTTTTTATTGCCACATAGTGTTCCATTGTGTAAATGTACCATAATTTTTTTTTTTTTTTATCCACTCATCAGGCTGATGGGCACTTAGGCTATTTCCAAATCTTAGCTATTGTACATTGTGCTGCTATGAAAATAGGCTTGCATATATTCTTTCTGATTGGTATTTCTGATTTCTTTGGATATAGATATATGATCTTTTTAATGTATTGCTGGATCTGATTTGCTAAAATTTTGTTGAGGATTTTAGCATCTATGTTCATCAGAGATATTGGCTTGTAGTTCTCTTTCTTTGTCATGTCTTTTTTTTAAAGTTTTTAATAAATCTTTATTGTTCAGATTATTACAGTTGTTCCTCTTTTTCCCCCCATAGCTCCCCTCCACCCAGTTCCCAACCCACCCCCT
>NW_005362190.1:1160329-1194522 GCF_000412655.1 Myotis brandtii | reverse complement strand
TAACCTTATAACCGTGGTTTTGAACTCTATATCCAGTAGTTTGCTTTCCTCCATTTCTTTCATTTGTGACCTGTTTCTTTGTCTTCACATTTTGGCTGCTTCCCTGTATTGATAGAGTGGCTTTGTGTGGTAGGTGTCCTATTAGGGCCCAGTGGCTCAGCCTCCCTAATTACCTGTGGTGGACACTCTTGGTGCACCCCTTTGTGGGCTGTGTGCACAGTTTTGTTGTAGTTAAGCCTTGATTGTTGTAGGTATCACTGGGAGGAATTGACCTCCAGGCCAATTGACTGTGAGGACCAGTTGTGTCTTCAATGGGAGAACTTCTGTGCTGGAGACACCCTTATGGGGCAGGACTTGCTTCAGTGGGACTTTGGCATTCACTGAGTCTGCCCCCTGAGTGTGTCTCTTATGGATCTGAAGAGTTGTAATCTGGTGTGGTCTCACTCTGACCCCTGGGTACACCGGCTCTTGGATCTCCAAGGAGGTGCAAAGTCAGCCATTGCCTGAGGCCACCTACCAGGAGCAACAGAGAGATCTGCAGATTCCTCCTCTTTGTTTGGGGTTTGGAGGTGCCCAGATGAGGTGCAGCTGTGAAGCAATGCAGGCTGCTGACGAGCCTTAGGCCTTCTTTTGGAAGCTCTGGGGTTCTCTGACCCAGCTGCAGTTTGACAGGTTTTTAGGCAGAGAAAGGCCAGGCCATTTGTATGCAAAAGCTTCTGCTCACAGCTTGGGTGGGGTTGTAAATTGACTGGGGCGGAGTCTCAGGGAATCACCAGGGTGGAGCAAACCGCAATGGCTACCAGTCTGCTCTGCCTCAGAGAGGTCCTGGAGTCTCTGTGTCCCAAGGCCCCGTGCAGGAACAATGGTCACTGCAAGCACCTCTGTGAGAAAGCTGCCCTCACATTCTAGCCCAATGCCAGACAGTCCAGTTTCTCCCTGTATGAGTCTGGGTCCCCAGATTCTCACCCGGGACTGGATTTCAGAGCAGTCTGGAGCTTGTATCTCCCTCCTGATCGAAAAAGACAACAGTGTACCCAGCTGCCAGCCCCTTTCGCGCGCGCCTCCGTGCCTCTGCACTTCCACACCTCTGCACCTCCTACCGGACTCCATGTGCTTTTCTTTTTACTTCTAGTTGTAGAATTTCCACTCAGCCAACCTTCCCGTGGTTCTAGATGATATTCGTTTTGTCTTTTAGTTGTAGCTTTAATGTGGCTGTGTGCGTCAGCAAGTTCAGGTGTTTACCTATGCCGCCATCTTGGTTGTCTCCTCTTTGTCGTGTCTTGATCTGGTTTTGGAATTAGGGTAATGCTGGATTCATAGAAAGAGTTTGGAAGTGTTCATTTCTCTTGAATTTTTTGGGATAGTTTGAGGAGAATAGGAGTTAGTTCTTCTTTGAATATTTGGTAAAACTTCCCTGTGAATCCATCTAAACTAGGGCTTTGTTTGCTGGGAGTTTTTTTGTTTTCTTTTAAATTAATGCTTCAATTTCATCAGTAGTTATCAGCCTATTCAGGTTTTCTGATTCTTCCTGATTGAGTTTTGAAAGGTTGTATTTTTCCAGGAATATGTCCATTTCGTCCAGGTTGTTCTGTTTGTTGGAATAAAGTCCTTCATAGTATTTTTTAAAAAGTGATCCTTTGTATTTCTCTTGGGTCAGTTGTTACTTCACCTTTTTTTTTTCTGATTTTGTTTATTTGAGTCCTCTCTTTTGTTTCCTCTGAAGTCTGGCTAGAGGTTCATCAATCTTGTTTATCCTTTTTAAGACCCTCACAGTTTCTTTATAGATAAATGTTTTTGTAATGTGAAATAAACTTGAAGTTTAATTTGAAGACTGTGTATGGCCACTGTGGAAATATCTAGTCAGGATTAAGTTACTGAACTGACTTTGTTTCTATAACTAGTCATTCAATATAACTGAGTCCATAGTTTGCTTGCACTATGCCTAGGCACATGTCTTAGATTTTTCTCTAATAAATGCACTCAGTGCTTTCTTTTACCCAATGTTCTCATAATACCAGCAAATGTCAATTTGATAAAATGGCTGCTGCTAGCAGGGCTCTAAAATGCCATGGGTCAGCATTTCATCTTAGAATGGATTTAACAGTTTATTTCTGGAGACCACTGCTTCCACTCAGTGAACTCCAAGACTGTGAAGAACACTGATTTTGTGTTCATGTATGTGTGTGGGGTGAAGCATATTTTCTTCACCAGTGCTTATGGATATGCTTCATGACAGTCCATTTAAAGGTGTAGGAGTCAATCCAAATATTTGCATTTGAAAGTTACTAGTAGGTAATGGTTCTTAGACTGAGAGATTCTAGAAATATTTCCTCAATTGAGAAAGAGAGTCACTATTTACAATGCTAATTCATTCTCATGTTGATGGTAGAGAATTTTCTTACTTATTAGAGGTCATTTTGCCTCTATTAGACATTTGGCAATTTTGAAATTAGACAGAAAAATATGTTTGTCAAAATGGATCACCCATGGTCTAGAATATGAAGCCCATTTATTCAAGAAAGAGTCTCTGAGCCCTTTAGATCTCTGGACTCGATTTACTCACATTCTTATGAAGACTGATGATGGATTTCTAGTCTATAGGAACCCCAGATGTTGAGGCTGGGTGGGTGAAGGAGAGAGCAGACACAGGGAGCCACACTGATAGGCAGCAGGAAGTGATGGCTGACATTGAGACGGACACCATAAAACACTTTACATTCTAAAAATGACAGTAATTTTGTACCATAGTTTAAGATCACAGAGTATAGGAACAGTCTTTTCTCTCCCAGCAGCCCTTGAGAGTGACACTGTATGGCACCAGTGGTTTCTAATGATGATTCCTGGAGTTTTAGGGTTTTGTGTTCAAGGGATACCAAGCAGGTGGGCCTATGCTGCACCTTCAGCTCTCTCTTCTTTTTATCTATTTTGTGTGTTAGAATTCTATAAAAGGGCTTCTCAGTTAAAATGTGTATTTGAAAGCCAACAATTTATAGTTTGGTTCCACAATGGGCTGAGTCATAAAGAAAGATTAAATTATGCTCAGCATTCTTTGTATAAAAGACAGAGAAGACATAAAACATTACAGAAATATTTGCATTAAAATGGTGAAAATAAAAGTTTGGTATGGTAAGCTCTAGGTAAATAGTATTTGTTGAATCAATGCATTACTAAATGCAGAGAGAGAAACTCAATATATTAGAAAAGCTGCCTTCCCCCACATCACTGAATAAGTAAGGTGTGGCTGAATGTGCCTTATTCATGTGAACAAGGCAAGACTGAAAATTCTTCTGTGTTGAATTTTTCTGTGTTTATAGGTACCTGGGTTCAATTTTCCAAGAGCAACTCAAACAGAGAAGTGACAACATTTGGCAAGGCACTTGTCAGAAGTGCCCTCAAATGTCATTCTGCAGTCTTTAAAACATCTCTAAGAAATCTATCATCAAAGTATGTAGAGTGAAAGTCGATTGTCCATTCTCTTGAAGATGTGGAAATTGAGACAAAAATCAGCTCTGAAGGTAAGTGTAGTTTATTTTGTCTATATAATTAATATACTTAATTAAAGAAAAGGTGCTTATTTTCTTAAAGGCCATTGATTTGCTATTTTGTGCATTAAATGTCTATTGCCAAGAAGGAGGCAGAGCTAAACATGGAATCTAGTTGTCCATATATTTGAAACTGTAAAATACCACATGCATGTATGCAAATACAACATATTTATAAATAGATACCAAATAGAAATGTAGGTATATGTACATGCATATATGTATATATGTATATGTGAATGTATATATGCACATTTATAAAATAGAAATATACCACTCAATGATTTAATAAAGGGATTGGCAAACTTTTTGTGTAGAAGGCCAGATGGTAAACAGATTAGGCTTTGTGGGCTATCTGGTCTCTGTCACTACTCAAGACTGCTGTTGTTACTGTAAAGGCAGACACAGACAATATGTAAACTAATGTGGGGCTGTGTTTCAATTTACAAAAACTGGTGGTTAAGTTTGGGCCAAAGTTGTTGTTTGCCAACCCCTGGCTTATTACGATACAAACCCAGTGTTACTCCCACCCAGGACTAGAAGTACGATATTGCCAGCATTTCAGGAGCATCCTAGTGTCTGCTCCCAAATAGCCTCCCTACCCTCTTGCTCCTATCCTGACTTTTATGCTATTACATTCCTTGCTTTTCTTACAGTTTTATCTGCAAACATACATACATTAATGAATCATACAGTAACCCCCCCCCCCAGCATTCTCTTCATCAGATGCAGGAAGGGATAAATTGTTCATTACTGTAAAGAATTTCATTATGTGAATTCACTTTTCCATCCTAATGCTGGTGGGCATTTGATGGCCATTTTCTTTTCTTTTAATTTATCTTTATTGTTGAAAGTATTACAGATGTCTCCTCTTTTCCCCATTGAGCCCTTCTAGCACATACCCGTCCCCTGCCCCAGGCCTTCACCACACTATTGCCTGTGTCCATGGTCATGGTCATTTTCATGTTCTGCTCTTATGAATGAGCATTCTTGTGCATGTGTCTGGGTGCACACTTGTATGCATGTCTGTTGGGCATATATTTAGGAGGAAGATTGCTGAGTCCGCTTTGTACTTGCATTTTCATAGATAATGCCAACAGTTTTCCAAAGTAGTACTGATATTTTTATCTGCAGTGACCAAGAGTGAACAAACTATGGTCAAGTGTGGAGCGGCGTAGACTGAGCTATACTGCCCCCCTCCACTATTGTTACTCCCTTGCCAGCAGCCACACCTCTGCTGCCCAGGGCCTGTGCTGGTCACCATTTCACCATGGGGACACTTCTGCTGCCAGCTGCTGGGGCACCAAGAGATGAAATCTCGGTCAGCCTCTCCTTTGTCCAGCCTGAACTGGGCTCCCCAGGAGGAGAGAAGGGGGAGTTGGGATCTGATTGTCCCTGTGGTGAAGAGGAGAACTGACCATGGTGGCCTCCAGCTCCCTGCCCACCAGGCCCCTTAGACCTGTCGCTAGCCAACCACACTGGGGGGCAAAGGCTGCCTACCACCTAGTACAGTCCACTTCAGTTAAACATGGCAGGGTGGGGTATGGGGGGGTTGGGGAGAAGAACAAGAGTTTTCTCTTGTTAAAAAAGTTCCTGCATACATAATATCTTTGGTTTTGTCTCTTGACTACAAAGCCAAGAATTTACTGTCTGGCCTCTGGCCAGATAGCTCAGTTGGTTAGAGCATTTTCATGATATTCCAAGGTTTTGAGTTCGTTTCCCAGTCAGGGCACATACAAGAATCAACCACTGAATGCATAAAGGGAACAACATCTCTCTCTCTCCCTTCCTTTTTCTCTGAAAAAAATCAATACATTAAAAAAATTTTTTACAATCTATCCCTTTACAGGAAAAGTTTGCTAACTCCTGTTCTATTGTCTTACCAATACTTGGATGGTGCTGGTCTTTTTCATTTGAGCTATTCTGATGGGTCTATAATTATACTGTGTCATAATGTAATTTATATTTCTCTAATTTCTGAAGACATGGGGTACTTCATCATGTTGATTGGCCATTTGGATAGCATCTAAGAATGGTGTTTTGCCCATTCTTCTTTTGTCTTTTTCTTTTTTAAAAAAATATTTTTGCTTTCTTCAGAGAGGGAGGAAGAGAGAGAGAGAGAGAGAGAGAGAGAGAAAATGAATGAGAGATAATCATTGATCGGCTCCCTCCTGCACTCCCCCTACTGGAGATCGAGCCTGCAATCTGGGCATATGCCCTTGACTGGAATCAAACCCGGGACCCTTCAGTCCACAGGCCAATACTCTATCCACTGAGCCAAACCAGCTAGGGCTGCCTTTTTCTCATTGACAGGAAGAGTTCTTTATAGATTCTGGATGTGATCCTTTGTCAGTTATGTGTTGCAAGTTCTTTTTCTACTGTGTGGTTTGCCTTCCTGCTTTCCTCATGGCCTTATTTGATGAGCAGAAATTCTACAGTTTTGCTTACCCATCTTGTCGCTTATGGCTACATTTTGTTTAGGAAGCCTTGTTTTAGCTCAGTCATGCAAATATTGCCCTAAGTTAGCATCTCTCAGCAGACTCACCTGGCGGCTGGTCAGAGCAGACTGCTGGGCCCACTGCCAGGCTTTCTGACTCAGCAGGTCAGGTGAGGGTGGAGAACGTGCATTTCTAACAAGCTCCCCGGTGCTGCTGACACTGCTGGTCTGGGGACGACACGGAAGGCCACTGACCAGAAGCTTTGTTTGCCTTTCACATTGATGTATAGTCCCGCAGAGGTTATGGGGTGAGGGCCAGCTTTCATTTCTCTCATGTGGAAATCCAGCACCATGTGTTGAAAAGACTGTCTTCTCTCCACTGTTCTGAAAACCAGGTGTCCAGATGCGCACGAACCTGTTTCTGGGCTCTCCAGTCCATCCCACGGGCCTCTTTGTCTACCTGGGCCAGCACCGCAGTCTTCATTACTGCGTCACTGTCAGAAGTCTTGAGATATCGTAGAGCAACCTCCCATCTTTCCCTTTCCTTCAGTCTACATTTATGACCAGTTGTCAATTTACACACACACACACACACACACACACACACACACACACACACACACTTGCACAGACACATGCATCCTATTGGAGTTTAGAAGTGCATTGAATCTAAAAGTCGGTTTGGGGCATATTTACAATTTTGAATATCCTAATCCATCACTTCTCAACCTTTTCCCTCCTGATATTCCCCCTAAAGAATATTTTTTAAGACTTTCCCTCCTCATTACCTACAATACCCATGAAGTTTTAATGTCACAAATATACTGTATATCTGTGCCTTACATATAAAAACAGTACATTTTTTTCTTCCCCCAGGAACCAATTTTTACACCTTTGGGAGAGATTTTACCTCCATTGTGAATATGAACCCCAACCCATAGAATAGCCTAACATTTACTTAGATATTCTCTGAATTCTTTTAATAAGAGAAGTCATTTTCAATGTGGTAGTCATACACATCTATTTTCACATTGATTTCTAAGATTCATACCCTCTGGGTTGGCTGTGTAGCTTCCCAGAGGGCTCAGGTAAACAGGTGTGGTCACTCCTGTGCGGGGCCCTTGGCCTCTTGGCTCCACACCTAAGCTCCTGCCACCTGGCTGCCCCACTGCATCAAAACTCATGTTTCAAAATCTTAGAGTAACTTCAAACCAATTTGTCATTTGTGGCTATAAAAGGACATAATATGTATGGTTTTAAGTGCAGAACAGACATCTGGAAAGGAGGCCATGTGCTGGGAAGTGGTCACAACGAAGGCATAAGCAACAGGAACTTCGTTCATGGTTTCAAGAACGGTGTGATGCTGCATCGGTAGATGGCACTGTTTCCTAATAGATGGAGAGAGCCCTGAGCTGGTGGAGTAGGTCTGAGGAAAATATTTTTGTTAAATTGGAATGAAGAATAATATAAATAAAACCAGAGAAAATTCTGCAGAATCCCCTGTGATCTGCTTCTCTGGTGAGCTTAATTAAACTCACCAAGGAAGCTCAAGCTCTCGCCCTCTCTTGCTTTGGGTGGGCCGGTGCTGTCTTTTCTCAGACCAGGCTGAAGGAAGGGACTTGTATTGTACAGTTGGTGTGGCCAGAACAAAATCACCCAGATGGAGGCCTGGGCGCCTTCCCGCGTGTGGCCTGTGCCCCACTCAGGGGCAACGCTGGTTTTCATTTCAGAACCATCTGTGTGGGCGACAGCCTGGAGCGGGAAGGGGCCAACCCCAGAGCCTCCCTCAGTGTGTCTTCTGTGTGGAAGATCCGGGTACAGATCTTGCCTCTGCCACCTACTGGCTATTTGATCCTGGCAAACTGTGTAATCTCTCTGGCCTTAATTTCATCACCTGGAAAAGTGGACATAGTGTCTGCATGACACGGTGTGTTGTGAGGTTAAATGAGTCAACATCTGGGGAGCCCTTAGCCTGGCACCAAAGGGAGACAACGTGCTAGTGTGGGAGGTCAGTCCATGCTCTGCGGAGCTTTGAAAGTGGCACAGGAAGTAGACCTCCAGGGTTGTAAGTGATAACTGTCATGTGTCCAGGTGACAGATGTCACTGAACCTGGCCGTTTGCATTGCTTTCAGCCTTAAAGTCTGCAACCCAGGCATATGGCAACATCTCTTTGTTTCCTGGTTCCCCTGAAGAGCTTGCAAAAATTTGCAATGCTCCAGCCCCAGAGATTCGGATTCAACTGGTTCAGGTGGGGTCAGGTCTGAGGCTACTAGTGGGCAGCTGTGTTGAGATGAGGGGAGAGCAGGTGTCAGGCTTGGGGTGTGGTCGCAGGTTGGCATCTGAGTGTCTGTAAAGTGTTGGAGCAGAGCCTTTCCCCTGGGCACTGTGCTCAGTAGGTTGTGGACAGGTACTGACAGCGGGTTCTGACCAGGCAGAGGTGTGGTGAACATCTGAGGGGCATGTTTCTCCTTCAGAGGTGCCTCCTGAAAGTGAGAATTAAAGCTCCACGAGCAAACCATAGAAGTGCATTAGGAGATACTAGGCTTTTCTCCCTTTCCCACCATTTTCCTCCCTTTGTGCTTGTGCCTCTGTTTGTATGTATGTTGGTGTGCCTACCTGTCTGCTCTCTTTCTGTCCTGTTTCTGTTTATTCTGTTTCTTTCTATCTGCCTCTGTGTGTCTCTCTGCTCTGTACCTGACTGTCTGCATCTTTTTCGGTCTGTCTCCATCTCTCTGTGTCTGTCTGTCTTTCTTTCCTGCAACTCCTTTGTCCTGGTGGGTCCTGATTTATGTACCCTGGGATCACCAAGTGCTTTAGTCAGGGTTATCCAGAGAGACAGAACCAATAGGAGATCTTATCTAACTATCTTATAGAAAGAGATATATTCAAAGGAGTTGGCTGACATGATTATGGAAACTGACAAGTCCCAAGACCTGCAGTCAGCAAGCAGGAGATGCAGGAGAGCCGATAGTGCAAGTTCCAATCGGTCCAAGTCCAAAGGCAGGAGGAAACTGGTGTCCCAGCTCAAAGACAGCAGAGAGCAAACTCTCCCTTCCACAGCGTCCCGTTCCCCGCAGGCCTTCAACAGAGGAGGAGGCCACCCACACTCGGGAGGACAACCTGCTTTCCGCAGCCCACTGATTCAGATGCCTCTCCTCCAGGACCACCCCCCTGAATGATGTTTGACCCAATGCCCTGTGGCCCAGCCAGATTGACGCACAAAAGTAATTACCGCAGTCTAACCTGGCTGACTGAGGGCCAGACCCGGCTCCCAGGTGTGTTCTGTTGGACTTCCACCCTCAGCCTGTATCCCCCAGTGTCATTACGGAGCTTCACTCTGCAGTCCCTGCTGCCCACTCTTCCTAGGCCGTGCCCGGCTATGTGGTCACTGAAGTTGTGACCCTCCCCCCCTATTCTATCTATTCTAATATAGAAGAACAGAACTAGGCAAACATGGTTTATTTATGCCATGGAGAACATCAAAACACACACGTTCCATTGGCAAATGCTACGTAGTTAAAAGAATTCAGCAATTTGACTATGCAACTGTCTCCTTTCTGCTCAGTCCTCTGTCTTGAGAAGAAAACTCACTTCCTGATCCACTAATCGGTGGAAAGGAGAGGATTTCAGACATTTGTACCCTGTTTGCCAGGGTGAACCCCGGGACGTTTTTGTTGTTCATCAGGAAAGAGGTTCACCCACAATGGACTGTCTCCCACGTGGCTCTTCTATGTTTAGGTCCCCACAGGCCCCTCCTTCGCTGAATTTTGCCCGATGTCCCCAGATGGCTGAGTCCTGTATCTCCCAGGGCACACACCACTGGGCTGCTCTGATGTCAACTGTCTTCTGGAAATTGCTTGGAGTTTGAAAATACTAGTTTGTCAGGATATAGGTTTTGTGAATTTAAAAACAGAACTTAAAAGGTTTTCAAACAAGCTGTTCTAGCCAACAAGAATAAAAGAAGAGGCAGACTATAACTATGTAATAGAAATAAAACTCCATGAGCTAAAGACTATGTAATTATGCCAGCGTTTTACATTCTTTTCTGAAAAATGTTTGTGACAAATTATTACAATTTCCTTGTTTTTATGCAGAACATTGAAGTATTTCCAACAGGGCTATGTTTTGGAAACGGTAGGGCAAAAAGCAGTTTCAAATATGAATTTTTATTTATTTTTTTAAAGCACAATCGTTTCTGTGCCCTGGCTGCCTGGCAGGTTGGAGGTGGAGGTGAAGGCTCTGGGGCAGAGGACAGAGATATGAGCGCGCAGGGCTGGCGGGGGGCAGAGCAGAGAGGGACAAGTGCGGACAGCGGAAGCCTCCCAGGGCGCCTCCCTTGGTCAGCAGCCTCCTTTTGGCAATGCTGGTCAGTGCTTAAACCATCCCGGGAAACGTCCATGGGCCTCCACTCTCCGGGAGCAATTTCAGAATCAATCGGGCCATTTCCAATCAGCCGGGCAGTACATCCAGGTCTGCGAGGGGAGCTGGGATAAACCAGGCCATCAATTCCGCACGAGTTCTAGAAGCCTCCCAATCAATTGAAAGGCAGATTGTTTATTTGTAGCTTTAAAAATTAAAACTGAAGCAAGAAGCAAGGATGTTCCAGTAACATAATGTGTTTTAGAGTTGGCTGAGCACAAATCAGGAATTGGGTTAGTGGAGCCAAGGAAATGGATGGGAAGAAAAAATGAGGACTGCGTTGCAAAGAAATGACTGTTTGATTTGCTTTGAGGACACCTGTGTCAGAGGTCTCTAGGGATAGCCTACTCGACTGTGGGGGGCCGGGACCCAATTGATTTTTTGAAGTTGTTGATGCCAAAAGTAAGCGGAGCCTGATGAATGGCCGGCTCACTCTCAGAGCCCTCGGCACCCTGGGGAGCACTGTCTTAAGGCAGGCCGTGGCTTTCCTGCCTGGGCTTCCACCACGGTGCCCACCGCTCCTCCTGCACTTTTCCCTGCCCCCTTCAAAACCAGAATCTAGAGGCACAAAGACTCGTGTGGCAAGTCCACAGACGTCTCCCCTGCACTGCAGCTGCTGACTGCTCTCTCTCCCCATTGAGCTGTTAGCTCCTTGCAAGCAGAGCGACAAAGACACCATCCGCTGGAATAACTTCAGCCAGGCTCCCCTGAGCCCTCTTCCTGACTAGGTCCCGACCTTGGGCCATGTCCTTGGCCCACTTAGTCCAGTTTACACAAGAATCCTGCTGGGTCATTTTAGTAAAGACTCCCTATTCTGTATATCTAATCAAATTCCTCAGCCCCTCCCCTCAATATCTTATCACCCCGGTTTGCCTTCAGCAAGACTTCTGTTGAGTCTGTCTAGCAAGAATCCCCCTCCCGCTTACTGTTTCCTTGTAGCAATTTTCCATCCACTGACCTCCACCCTGCTCTTTGGCTATAAATCCCCACTTGTCCTTGTTGTATTTAGAGTTGAGCCCATCCTCTTCCCTATTACAAAACTGCCACTGCAATAGTCCCTTGAACAAGTGCCAGAAGAATTCTTTCTTTGACCAGGGTCAGCTTGACTTTGCATACCTAGGATCTAACACAGTGGATGCTCTATTAATCATTTGTGAAGGGACAAAAGAATAAGAGGAAAAAACAAAACAAAACAGCTATCTTTTGCCTTGCAAAAAGGGTCTATGAAGCTCACAGACCTGTGTTCAAATCCTTGTTTTGATATTTACTAGCTATGAAATCATGGATAAACTAGTGAACTTTCTTGTGTTTAGCTTCATTAGCTACAAAGAACGAAGATAATATAGCCTATTTTTGTAGAACTCTTTTGAGAAGCAAATGTGATCAGGTGAAATTTCAGGCTCTAGGTATTGGCTCAATAAATGGTTATCATTATTATTGCTATTAATAACAATAATGGCAAAATGACTACCCAGCTTGGGGCATGGAGAAAAAGTGTAATTACATTTAGAACTTCTCCACTTGTCCCAAAGCTGTTCCATTCCATTATGGACTAAATTGTGTCTTCCCAAAATCTGTACGCTAAAGCCTTAGCAGCCATGTGACTATATCTGGAGATAGGGCCTTTACAGAGGTAATTACGATTAAGTGAGGTCATGAGAATGGGGGCCTGACATGATGGAAACGGTGTCCTTACAACAAGAGGAAGAGACCCCGTGACCTCTCTCTCCATGTTCACAAAGGGGGAAGGGCTCAGTGAGAAGGCAGCTGTCTACAAGACGAGAGGTCTCACCAGAAACCAATCTTGGCACCTTGTTCTTGGACTTCCAGCTGTCAGAACTGTGAGAGAATACGTTTTTGCTCTTTAAGTCCCCAGCCTGCGGTATTCTGTTATGGCAGCCTGAGCAGATTCATGCATATTCTAAGGCCGGCTGCTGACACTTAGCTCCCACTCTGTGAACAGTCCTGGTCTCCCCTCTTTCATACTGTAATTTCTCATCTATCACTATATGCCTTACCCATCCAATCTGATTTTTATCAATTCCATTCAAGCCTTTATTCCCTTTTCCAGAATTTGGCTCTTCAAAGCCTATGATTATTTTCAAATCAAGCTGCTTCCAAATGAAAATTGGTATTCAATATTTTGAGTTTATAATTTTATGTGACCAAAGGACTAATAACTAATTAATTTTGAAATGACTAGAGATGTTATAGAAAATTGACACAGACCGGGAAGGCTTTGTGGAGGAACTTATCATGTGTTAAGAAAGGAGGGAGGTTTTATTATCTTGGCCAAAGAGAAGGTGAAACCCCGCATTTTTTTTGAGGCACTGAGCTCATCAATGCTTGTAATTCAACTTTTAAAAGAGTAAATCCCTTTCCATGACACCATTTGGGTGAGCAGATGTTTCAGTTATTTATTGCCCAACAAACCACCACATAATTGAATAGATTAAAATAACAATGATTATTTATTTTGCCCATGAATCTGAAGTCTGGCCAGGGCTTGGCAGGGACAGCACATCTCTGTTCTATGTGCTGAGAGCCAGGGCATGCCTACTGGGGGCTGCAGGAGCCGATTCCAAGGTGGCTCATTCACATTCTCAGTTTCCTCCATATGGGCCTCCATACGGGTTACTTGGGCTTCCTCATAGCATGGTAGCTGGGCTCCAAGAATGAAGTGTCAAGAGACAGGAAGGAAGTAGAAGCTGCCAGTTGTTAAGGACCGGAATTGGAAACTGGCATAGGATGACTCTTGCCTTAAAATCTATCCACCGATTTGTCATAAAGCCCAGATTCCAGGGAAGGGTCCTATCCCCATCTCTTGATAAGAGATATGTAAAATAATCTTGAGTGCATGTTTTAAATCTGGCACAGTGGATGGTATAAATCAGAAGTTCTCAAACTCTGGCTGTATTTAGAAACAATTTGAAGTTAAAAATAAAATAGCAATGAGGTAACTATCTTAAGCAATGCTGGTTTAATTGGGTTGGGGGAGCCCAAGGTACCTGTATTCTAAAATATTTCTAGGTGATTCTGACATGCAAACTGGTTCTGGCCCAAAGTTCCTGTGTCCAAGTGTTGGCACAAGTGGGCGTGAGTCTCCGGGTGAGAAGGAGGCTCCGCCCGCTGTCGGGAGCCTGAAGGAAGCACAGCTTGAGAAGTTGACCCAAGAGTTATCTCAACACCACAGCCTACAAGATAAATTGCTTCCAAATGAGTGCAGGGGAAAACCTTCAAGTAAATGGAGCTGCCGTCATCACACATGCTTTTTCTCATATTACATTTTACCTGCAATTTGTAAATATTACAAAAAGAATCAATAATGCTGCCATAGTGCCATAATCTAATTTGTCTTTTCTAATTGTGTGAAGCATGAGTAGGCACCTGGCATCCCGTTTCCAGACCTCAGAGAGCAATGTTAAACATTTATAGTGCACTTAATCATCTGTCAGAAACGGACAAAGGCATAATGTCTCATTAATAATTATTAAATCATTGAGTCGCACAGAGGATGCCCCCCTCTTTACTGACATAATGACCAGTAACCACTAAAACACAGTCCTTTGTGATGCAGGACAAGCACGTCTGGTCGTGGGAATCTGCTTGGGGAAATTAATAAAAAATCATATTAAGAGACAGGCTTTTAGAAAAGAAGGAAACATGCATATGGAGTCCTGCAATACTCAGCCAGCGCAGATAGCTGCTCCCTCCCATCATAGTCGGGTTAAAATTCAGTCAGGCTATTGCTGGGAGTGAAGAGATGTGAAAGGAAATGAGCTTATTTGCTTTCGGAGGTTAGATAACTCATTTAAAAATGCCCAGCTTGGGGCTGTTATTCATAAGTATGTGTATCATTTTATGAATAAAAGAGATACATATTTTGATTTGAAATGAGGCTGGGATAGAAGGAGCAATCTGAAATTTTCAGGACTTGGGTTTTATTTCTGATGCTGGCTGTGAAGATTTTTTATTATATAACAACTTTTAATATCAGGCAATGTCATTTTAGCAACATATACTGCAAGAATTGAATTACAACTGTTGTAAATTCCACCCTCCCATCACCGAATAGTCAGCCTAGAGAATTTAAAGTTTTAGCCTTTAAAAATTTTGCAGGCTATACATATTTTTCTTTAAAGAAAATATGATATCATCTCTTTTTATTTTTCATTTTCAACCTTAAACTAGCTTCATTCTGGGTAAAAGTGAAGCTTCCTAATCCATTAGGTGATAATTGGATGACCCAATCAATTACGGTGGTGATTCAAGGCTGTGCAGAATCGTTATGGGAACCTCAAGGGGTCCGTTTGGCCTGGTGTGACATTCTGTGCTGCCAACATTCCTTTAGTCAAACTTTTGAAGTCTTTCCATACCTTCTAGGGCTGGTCTTTGACAACAAGTGTTGAACACACAATATTTGCCTTTGGTGCTCATCCTTCTAGTTCTGGACCAGTAATCATTCCCGACGTCCCTTCCTGCCATTAGTTGTCCCTCTGCACAGTTATAAACACAGATCACTCATAGCCTTTTGAACCCCCAGGGGTTGAAGCACTTGTAAGCTGCCACTTATGGGGAAACTCTCAGAACATCTTGTCTGTGTTGCCGCATCTCACTAAGGTTTTGAAAGGTGGATCCCATTTAAAATGCCTCTTAAAATGTGGTAAGGTTGAGTTTTATGTGAATTTACCTGAACAAATTAATAAAGTTGTGCCTCATCTCCTTGGTCCATAAATTATTTAAAGCACATTCAAAAACACCATAAAGAGAAATAGGTGAGAAACAAGAGGAAAAAATGCTGGTGGAGATATAAAAAGGACAAGGAATGAAGCCAAAACAAAAATGCAGGCCATACAATCTGTTACTCTTGTAACAGATGGGCTTCAAATTGCTCAGTAAGTGTTCTAGAAACTAAATGAAAAAGGGACATTTGATTGGTTATATATTTGGAGTTCATGAGATTAAAGACATACCCACCCCTAAGGAGATGCACAGCTCATTTTGATATTATGGCAAAAATAATATTCCTTCCGGGACCCTCCCTAATATGTAATGCAACAGTGTCCTAACCTCATTGGTGTCAATACTGGGGTTCCATCCGAGTGTCTCTTGTTGTGTTTCTCAACATTGTATGATGGCATCGCACCATAGGCAAGTCAGTGAAAGCCTTCCCAGGGGAGGGGCGCAGAGGAAGGAAAAGGGGCCCAAGACGGTCTGAGTCCACACCTTTCTGCTTGTCTAGCTTCATTCAGGAGTGAACGTTAGAATATCTGGATGTAAGAATGAAAAGGGCAGATTTCATATACTCTCCAAAACAATTTTTTTCTCTAAATTGAGCTTTTGATAAACACCAAAAGGCAGCAGCATGCTGAATGCCACACTTCCAGGCAAATGCTTTCAGCGTGTGCATTTTGTGTCAACAATTAAGTGTGGAACCAGATGCCCTAACAGACAGTGGCTGGGGGCAAGGTTACATACTCCATGAAAAATGAGGCACTGAGAAGGTGCTTACCTGAATCAGTGTCCCTTTCATTCTGCTAGGAGGCGAGCTGAAATAATATCTGTACACCAGGGGAGAGAGCTGAATTGTGTCTTTGCAATTACTGTCTCAGAAACATGAGAATCAAAAAAGATGGGCTGACAAATGATAATAGTACAAGTAAGATGGCTGGTTTGCGTTGATTCCAAGATATATCAAAAGGGCAAAAACAATGGATTCACTTGTCCCTTTACTCATTCAACACATATTTGAACACTAGCATGTGTTAGTTCCTGAGCATGCCAATGGAAAGAAAAAGCTCATGGTTTAGTTTTCTCTTTATTTTTTTTTTCATTCTCATCTTACACAGATATATTGGTGTTTCTGTGCCTTCCAGTGGAGGTTTTAAAACTCAAAATTTGTTTTCCAGTTTCTAAGCACCAATGACCTCCAAAGAGCAGCAGGCCAAGCCTACTCATATGGTTTTCAGTTTATGTTCTGGTAATGACAGAGATCTTGGTGTCAAAGAGAACATTGTTTTTATTTTCTTGTTTTTAAATTAATAAGATAATGGTTAGCAACATAGTTATGAGAGGTCATTCTAATTTCCTCACTAGAATAATTATTGGGAAGCTGTACTTTTATGCTGAATGATTTTCAGACCTAATTATTGACTATGAAAGTCTGTTTTTAAATGTCAGTTATGATGGAAAAAGAACCATTATTTTTTAAGGGCTAGCAGGGAATGAGCAGTACAAAATGTTCTCATTAAAATTTTTCTTCTCTCTTTAAAATAGGTGATCAAAGACATCTAAGTGTTCCCATCATTTTAGGAGATGTGTACATATATGAGGAATGGCACATAGGAAGACTCAGATCTTTACAGTGACACTGGAAGTCCACAGAATAAAATTTAAGCCAATAGACAACGTCTAGCCCAACCTCCTCAGTTTGCTCATAAGAAAATTGTTCTAGAATGGGGCATTATGTCTACATGTCACAAAGTTAATGGCAGAGCAAGCGTTGAGTTCAGCGCTCCTCTTTCTGGATCTCATGGCCTGTCAGTGGTACCTAGTAGATACCAGAATGTCCACTTTATTGTGGCCATAATGTGCCAGCTCCAGGGGCGCAGATGGTGACTATCATGGTAATCATGTTCCCCTGTTCCAGTGGATGTGCTCTGGATGATAACACACTGGAGGAGATTTGCTGGTGCCCTTTGCAAATGTTTTGCCTCCCTGACAAGAGGGAGGCACTTGAGAATAGAGATCTTTTGCTAATACCTCCCTTGCTTTCCCTTTTGGACACTGTCATGGCAGGACAGAAAGCTTAGAGATGTAACAGCTCTCCTTGTGACCATAAGAGGATATTGTTGCCATTGCATTGAAGTCAGCAGACTGAAAAGAGAAAATCAGTCTTATCGATGTGATATCATTGATCTTCTGAGCAAGCTTGTGACTGACTACATCTTCCCATTAGGTTAGCAGAGCTCTCCTTTGATTTAAACCAGGCAGGAGGGTACCTAGTGTATTCAAGATAAACAAGGGGCCAGTGTTCTTGAAGAGCAGTGAATGAGAGGAGTTTAGAAGGAGATGAAGTTAGGGAATAAGGAGAGACCAAAGTGAGTGGAATTTTGTAGCATGTAAGGACTTTCAGCTTTTACTATATGAAAGGGAAATCACAAAACAGCTGTGAGCAGAAGCATGATGTGCTCTGACTTATGTGTAACTGAACCACTCTGGCTGCTATGTTGAGAAGAGACTGTGTGAAGTCAAAGCTACAACCAGGGAGACCTGTTGGGACTCTTGAAATAATCCAGGAGAAAAATGTATTAGCTCAGACCAGGGTAGTTGCGGTAAAGTGGAAAGAACTCATCAGATTCTGGATACATTCTAAAGGTAAAGAAAATTCTCTCTCTCTCTCTCCTCTCTCTCTCTCTCTCTCTCTCTCTCTCTCTCTCTCTTTCCTTTCTTCCTCAATAAAGGCAGATTGCCACATGCAGCACCTCAGTTGGATGTGTCTGGAGTCTTGGGAGCTTGACTACCCTATGTTCTCCTACAAATGGCCCTTGAGAGCTTGTTTGGAGGTTCTAGTAGGGGAGTGCAACTACTTGTATATCCTTGACCAAAGAATTGTTCTCCTCTATTGGGGAAGGTCATCCCCTTTGACAGAGTGGGCAGCTTCAGGAGAAATGCATGTGGAGCAGTAAGGGAGAAAGAGGATGCCCTCCTAATGAGCCACATCAGCTGAATTCACCAGAGTGATCAATGGGGTCACATGTCACAGCCATATTGCCCTCACATCCAGAACATCTTTGACAATACAAGCAGAGATGCGATTGTGCATACACACACACACACACACACAGATTTAAGATGACTACAAGAGACAAAGTTGCCATGGGATACATGGGGAAGACAGCAGGAGGAACAGTTTCAGGGCCACAGTAAGGAGTTCTGTTCTGGACATGTTACATTTGAGGTTCCTATTAGACTTATAAGTAGAGATGATAAGTTGGCTATCAGATCTTGAAGTATGAAGTTCAGGGGAGAAGTCTATGCTAAATATATAAATTTGGGAATTTAAAAAATCACATTCACTATATGTAAGTCCATGGAGTTGGATGTGATCTGCAGGGGGATGAGCATAGATAGAAAAGAGCTGTCTTTTGTGGCACCTTGGAGGCAGTTGGCTGCTTCAGGATGAAGCTGAGCATCTCTTTGGCAGCCACTGGCTGCCAGAAACTCATTGACGTGGATGATGAACACCAACTTTGTATCTTTTGTGAGAAGTGTATGGCCACAGGAGTTTCTGCTGCTGAGAAAAGTGGAAAGGTTATATGGTTTGAATCAGTGGTGGGAATGACAAACAAAGTTTTCCCATGAAGCATGGTGTCTTGACTCATGGCCATGTTCACCGGCTGCTGAGTAAGGGGCACTCCTATTATAGACCAAGGAGGACTGGATAAAGAAAGCTCTCATCTGTTTGAGGTAGCATTGTGGATGCCAATCTGCTTGTTCTCCACTTGGTTAATATAAACAAAGGGGAGAAAGATATTCCTATTCTCACTGATATTATTGTGCCTTGGGCCCCAAAGAGCTAGCAGAATCCACAAACTTTTCAATCTCTAAAGAAGATGATGTCCACTAATGTGTTGTGAGAAAGCCCCTAAACAAAGAAGGTAAGAAACCTTGGACCAAAGCACCCAAGATTCAGTGTCTGGTTACTCCACGTGTCCTGCAAAGCAAACATCAGCGTGTGGCTCTGAAGAAGCAATGCTGCTGAGTAAGGGGCACTCCTATTATAGACCAAGGAGGACTGGATAAAGAAAGCTCTCATCTGTTTGAGGTAGCATTGTGGATGCCAATCTGCTTGTTCTCCACTTGGTTAATATAAACAAAGGGGAGAAAGATATTCCTATTCTCACTGATATTATTGTGCCTTGGGCCCCAAAGAGCTAGCAGAATCCACAAACTTTTCAATCTCTAAAGAAGATGATGTCCACTAATGTGTTGTGAGAAAGCCCCTAAACAAAGAAGGTAAGAAACCTTGGACCAAAGCCCCCAAGAATCAGTGTCTGGTGTCCTGCAAAGCAAACATCAGCATATTCCTCTGAAGAAGCAATTTACTAAGAAAAATAAGGAAGAGGCCACAGAATATGCTAAACTTTTGGCTATGAAAATGAAGGAGGCCAAAGAAAAAACTCCACACACAGATTGCCAAGAGCTTCTACCTCTAAGTCGGAATCCAGTAAAAAATGAGATTTTCCAAGAGTAACATAAATAAGGAAAGAAAAGAGAAGAGACCTAGATATTGAACTCTGGAGTACTCCAACATTTAGAGATGAGGAGAAAGTGGAGACACAGAATGAGCAACCAGGAAAATAAGAGAGGGTGATCCTGGAGGCCAAAGGAAGAGAGTGTTCAAGGAGAAAGGACTAATCAACTGTGCCCATGGAGTCAGGTCAAACTGGCTCAAATCCCCACTTCTACATATCATGACATAGCCAGGGTCTCTTTCCAGTATTTCCCTGTAGTCTTACACAAGGAGATGCTGCATTTTTCCAAGTTGCCTCACACTCCAGGGTCTGCTTGCTTAGAGTTCTTAGTCTCTACTCTGCATTTTGATTCCTCTGTGTACATTCCCATTTTACTACCATATCACTGAACTGGAGACCTCCCTGACCTTCCCACACAGTCCACTAACTCCAGGTTGCATGTGTGGTAGATTGAATGAGAGATTTTTGGGGCACCTGCAGTGTGACATCACAACATCCAGTGAAATGAATTAGCCAGGAAGGCTAGGTTTTGCTGTGGTAACAATAAAACCCAAATATCAGTGGCTGAAACCAACAAATATAACTTCTCCAATGGGCATGCAAGATTTGTGCATTTCACTATATACACATTTTGTCAACAACAACAAAAAACAACACAAAACAAAACACAACCTGCAAACAAATATTTGGCTCACTTAGACATATGCATGCTGAAGTATTTAGGGATGATGAATACTGATGTCTGTAACACTCTGAAATACATCAAAAAATGAAATGGATTGATGAGTGGATAGAGGGATAAAAGACTAGATAGCTATGTGATAAAACAAATACAGCAAAATGTTAATTGTAGGATCTAGGTGTTGGGTACAAAGTTGTTTATTGTAAGCTTCTTTCAATTTCTAAATGTTTGAGAATTTCCATAATAGAATGTTGGAAAAGTCATAGTTACAGCTCATGTTATGCATTAGCATGGGTCAAGCTGGAAGTCTAAATGTCTAAAATATTTTGGATCACCATGGCAGGGGTTGGGGGTGGGTGTCAGAAATTCTGGAGGCAACTAAATGTGCTGCATGGAAAGTGACTCCTGGTAGTTGTTGTTGTTGTTTGGGAGAACTAGTTATGTGGTTCCACTCTATTACAGGTGCCTGAGAAGTCCACCTCAACCTCTGTAGCCAGGAATGGAAATATTGGCGATACTGAATGATCATTACTAATGACGTTTTTATGAATGGTTAGACCTTCTGTTCTTTGAGGCCCCTTAGTTGCTTCCACTTCTGGTGAATTGTCAGTGGCAGTATTTTCTATTTCAATTTCAGCTTCTTGTTATGTTTGTTGGGCCTCCTTTTTCCTCTCCCTTCTCCTATCACACTTCTTATTTTCTTGTTGATTTCTTGCATAAAAATGTTAACTCTCTGTAGCTTCAGTTCTTCCAGGTTGTGCATACAGGGCCTCAAGCCCTTATCAAATCTGTCTATGAGCTTGTTTTATTTATGGAATTTTAGGGTTACTCTCAGAGTAACCACCACCTCCCGTCTCCCTGCGTGACCATGTCTCTGTGGCTGGGAGAGAGTGGGCGTACAGTGCACTTTGCCTCTGTAACGTGTGGTGGCAGCCATGGGTTTGGCAGTGTGGCATGATGGTTAAGAGCAGACAGACCACCTGGTCTATGCTTCAGCTTCCTGACTTCCTGGCTCTGAGACTTGGGCAAATTGCTTCTCTGTGCATCACAATCCTCTTCTTTAAAATGGGGGGATGCTAATAATATTACCTCTTAGAGTTACTATGAAAATGAAATGATTTAATTTATGGACGTGCTTAAGTTTCTAAGGGCTTAATAAGTGGCAGCTATTATTATTACCAGCAGTAAGTAACCTTAGGCAGATTGCTTAAGCCTTCAGAATGGTATGATTTTTCTACAATCTCCTGACACCAGCATCTGCATCAAATGACTGTTTTGTGACCATTTTTTCCTGCTCATGGCATTGGGGAGTGTTAAATGATCCATACATTTTCAGATTCTGTTCAGATGCAAACCCCTAGAAGGCAGGGACTCTTCATGACTGCACAACTCAATTGAGGCAGCCACTGCTTGATCAAACCTTGAGAATGATGGTGACAAACCATTGGGCTTAGATTTCTCTTTTTCCAAATGTCTTCTGGATTCCTTCTGAAATTATGAACAATGTTTGAAAGTTTACAAAAGGTGACAATTATACAATTGGGGAGACTATTATACCTAGTTAAACAGACATTTGTATTTTGAAATTTTTGAAATACTTTCCTTTCTTCTTTTCTTCCCCCATTTCTAATAAAGAAACATATATGGCAAGCATTGTGCTAGGCTCTGATGGTAAAGTGGTAAAAAAACAAAACACAGAGCTTATAACTAATGGAAATACAGACAATTAAGTTACAGCTTAGCTGGGTCAGAGTAGAATGAGGGAATGTTACTGGATTTATTATCCAGAAAATGTCTGTGACCTTAAACCTCTCTAATCATATACATGTCTTAAGATGGATAACATGTATCATTTAAGAACAGGAAATCTTAAGACATTGCTAAGATATTTTATATTCATTAGTTTATAGGATCCCACAGCATCTCTGGGAAGTATTCACTTATCTCTCTATGTCTCTGTGGGAACCATGCCAGAGACGCCGGATAGTCAAGGCCTTGTTCTTAATATGCTTGACAGCCAAGGCTACTCTGAACATGGGAATCTTAATCAGAATATCCAAGGACTACACAGCTGCAAGGCCACAGCAATCTCATGTTATACTGTGCCCTTCTATAGCTGTTGGCAACTAGCCTCTTTTGTCTAAGTGGTATAATACATGTTAACCAGCCTGTGTATGGAGGAGGAGCTGAGGTAGGCACAGAGGATGTAGCTACTATGTGAGGCAGGAAAGGAGAGAGGGGAGAGGCCAGAGAGGCAAGAGCAGAGAGGTCATGTGCTGCTGCTATGTGAGGCTGTGAATACAGAGGCAGTGTGCGGCTGCTCTGATAATGGCTGTGGGTACAGAGGATACTACTGCTTTGTAGGAAAGATGTATTGGTTCACCAGCCAGTGTGTGGCTGCCTATAGAGGACTTCGCTGTAAAGAACTATTTTGTCTGATGGCTAAATGGTGTTAACATAAAAACATTCAAACCTGTAAAGAATTTTTGTGAGTTTATTTGAGCCAAACTGTTGACATATGCTGGAAGCAGAACCTCAACGAATTGAGATAATGCTCAGGAGATTGGCGGGTTACATCTGTATTTATACATTGCAATAAAAGGAAGGGACGTAGGTGGGTTACATGAAATCCGTTGGTGATAGACCAGAGAGGTGGGAGAAAGCAAAGCAGGGAAACCCCTGGGATTGGACAAAAGGTCAAATGATAGACACATACTTAGGTAGGTGCAGCAACAATTCATATGATAACATGGAGGAGTTTGTGGTATCTGTCCTGGCGCCTAGGCACATTAGGGTGTGCCCCAAGGGGTCCAGAAAAAGGGAAGTTACCCAGACATTTCAAGGGTATGTTAAGGTAAAGGTTGACCTTGTCAGTGAAGATACCGGCCTAGGATGTAACTACCCACCATAACTGCTTTTAATTAAAGTTTAATTTCAGACCATCCTTTGTGGTTACTTTAGGTCTCTGAGTTTGCAAGACCACCATGCAGGTCTTCCCTGAGCTTGTCAGGTTAGCATGTGCCCCCTTTGGTACACAATGGCCATTGGCTTCTACAATAAAGACTCATTCTTATATACCCACAACTTCTCATGGCTTCTCCATCTACCACCTGGCATCCAAGAAGGTCCATCCCCTGGCAGAGAGGCTCAGACCCAACACTTAGTGCAATGGGCAGGCTCCGAGAAGGAACCTTCCCTGACACTTGGCATAGTTGTTAGTAGGATTCAGGAGAATATATAGACTCAGAGCAGCTGTGCTCTGGCTGCTCTGACAACCTCCTTCCATCATTTATTCATCCATCCTTCCAAGCTATTCAAAAAACTCATATTTTCTACCTAAGCCCTCACACAAGATATTGGGTATAATAATACATGGTTCATAGCTTCTATATAGGCCCTCATACAAGATATTGGGTATAACAATATATGGTTCTAGACCTAGAGAACTTTACTACCAAATAGGGGATAGCAAGAGATAAACACAGTTACTTATAATGATAGGTGTGCTATAGACATATAGGTTTTCAGAGGGAGGGAATTGTTCTGGTGATTTATTGTTATGTAACAATGCATCTCAGAAGTTAGTGGTTTACTCTCTTGGGTCCTCGTTTCCAAGATGACCAAGAAAAGAAGGAATAATGGTCATGCCAAGGCCATGCGCAGCCTATTCATTGCACCAACTGTGCCCAGTGCATGCCCAAGGACAAGGCCATTAAGAAGCTTGCCATTCGAAACATAGTAGAGGCCACAGCCGTTAGGGACATCTCCGAAGTGAGTGTCTTCGATGCCAGCTGTATGTGAAGCTACATTACTGTGTGAGCTGTGCCATTCACAGCAAAGTAGTCAGGAAGCATTCTCGTGAAGCCTGGAAGGACTGAACACCCCCACCCCAATTTAGACCTGCGGGTGCTGCCCCATGACCTCCACCAAAGCCCATGTAAGGAGCTAAGTCATTAAAGAGAGAAGAAAAGTTCTCTGGGGGAAAAATAAATGGAAATTGTACCTCAAAAAAAAAGTTAGTGGTTTAAAACAAGAATAGTCATTTATTTTCTCAGTTTCTGCAGGTCAGAAATTCAGGAATATTCTGTGGAGCAGTTCTGGATCAGAATCTCTATGAGGCTGCAGTCAGGTGGTAGCCATCCCAAAGGTTTATTTACTCACCTGTCTGGCAACTGTGCTGAGAAGGGTGGGGGCTGGAGCATAGGGAGCAGGGGGGGACCTTCAGACATCTCTCTGTATCTCCATTTGCTTTCTCCATATAGCCTCTCCTGCTGGTGACTCCATGGACTTCTTACACAGTGGCTCAAGGCTCAGAGTGTGCAGGACTCTAAAGAGGGAACAAAGCATGAGCCAATGTCATCATTTATATGTTAGCCTGGGATCTTCTGCAGCATGGCTTTCAAGCTTTCTCTCTTGGAAGTTGTCACAAAGACTTGCTCAAGGTCACGGTGAGGAGAAATAGATTTCACCTCTTAATGGGGGAAGAAAACTTACATGTAGAAATAGAGATATTTCTGTGGTCATTTTTAGAATGTCCACCACAGCAGCATCTAATATTTTTCTTAATGGAAGTGTGTGCAGAGGAAGTGCCAGGGAAGCCTCCGCAGCTGAAGCGATGTTTGGGCATTGTTAAAGATTGGTAGGAGTTGACAGTCTAGATTAGATAAGTGAGATATGCTTATTGTCCCCATTTTGTATATGGGAAAGCAGAATCACAAAAGGGTTGGTAAATACACCTAAGGTCATGAACTTTCTTAATGGAAATGCTGAAAGTAGTTTCTAGTTTTCTGAACCTCAGCTCAGCTCTTGAGATAGCCAGGAGATCCTCACCTAGGCATGGGCATTTCCTCACCCCAGCCCCAGGAGGCACAACAGTCTCTAAGGGTGGGAACTGAGAGCTTTTATTTATCAAAAGGAAACATGCATCAGAAAGGGCAAAAAATACTGTATTAGATTCTATAGCTGCAATTAATCGTAGACCCCTTTGTTGAGTTCTTTGATTCTAAAATCTATCATTTAATTAAACAAGAATCCTATCTAATAAAAGGCTAATATGCAAATTGTCTCCTCGGGAGTTTGACTGGGAGACCAGGAGTTCGATTGCTTGCTATGACATGTGCTGACCACCAGAGGGTGGCAAGGAACATGGCAGGTGACCAGCAGTGGAGGCAAGGTGCTGAGGGAGCGAGGGAAGGAAGAGGCAGGGAGGCCAGGAGGTGGGGTACCTGATTGGCCCTGATCACTGGCCAGGCCTAGGGACCCTATCCATGCACGAATTTTGTGCACTGGGTCTCTAGTCCTTAATACAAAATCTCAGATACTGAAGATTCTAGGAATTATAGTTTAATTTAAGAAGGAAAGAATCTTTGCTTCATAGAGTTAATGCCTTAAGTAGCACCCGGTGAACTAGTGACTTAAGTTAGAGAATTATTGCTTTCCCCTCATGTCTATTTTTTTATAAACCCTCAGAGATTACTGAATGGCAAGAGTACTCTTACCTTAAAGATCTTAAGGCCAATAAATTTTTATTGAGAACCAGCTAGGTGCCAAAACTGTTATTTGTTGGGGGAACAAAATGCACACACTATAGTATTTTCTCAAAAAGCCTACTCAACTTGAGTGCCAAACATGAAATGTTGTGGTATATAGATGTGTATGTACTGCTCTGCTGGTATTTAAGTTGGTTTGGGAGAAAGGGGCAATCCTGCAGAAGATGGTGGGCGGAGTAAGGAAGGATGTGTAGAAGTTCCCCAGGCAAAGCTGGTGGCAGACAGGGCAGAATAAAAGTAATCTTTTGAAGCTTCATTCAATTCAGGATTAACTGGATTGGTAAGGATGGTGGATAAAATAATTTTCTCTCCTTCTGGTGTGTTAGATTCCATTTGTCCACATCAATGAATTTCCTTAGCCAACGTCTCACTGTATCTTTATGGGTCAGATATAGAACTAATCTATTTTCTCATTTGCTTCAAAAGAAGAAAAATATTATAAATATATAAACCGAGTAGCAGTAAGTGCATTTCAAATCCTCTTTGTATGGTTCATAGTGCTGAAATTCCCATGCGTTATCAATACCAACTTTTCATTTCAGGTTGGTTTGGATGTTGGATGTATGAAATAATCTTTCAGGACTAATTCTTTTGGTTATTGAAGGCAGGATTTAACTCCACTTTCAAATGTGTTTGTATTTACAATATCCTCCTTAAATTGGAAGACGGGCTGTGTCTTGCTTTAACAGTAAGTTCTCAGTTTCCAACAAATTTGATTTGTGGCCATTGGGGGAAAGCAGGATCTTTAGACAGAATTTCCAGAACCTCAGCTTTAGTTACAGGCTTTGCATCTGTCTGCTTTCTCAGATAATTTTCCGAGGCCTGTTCTATCTCAGATACTTAAATGTGTCTGGGTCATCACCACATGATAGTGGCAAGACCTACACACACACACACACACACACACCACACAAAAATAGTCACAACTTAATTGCCCGACAATGGGGGGATGTCTACATAAGCTGTGGCACAGCCAGGCTGTTGAATGCATTGCTGTGTTAAAATGAATTGTAACTGTATAATCAATGGGTCTGTGCTGCCTGTCACTACTTGAGCCAATTCAGCAGAGACATATGAGCGTATATGAGCATCTATCCCAATAATGCCAGTAGTGTGGGAGAGCAGCAGGTCATCCACAAAAATCTGTTATGCGAACCCCATAAGCCAGCTGCTTATATTGGGTAGAAGGACAAAGATTACATGGGGAAGTAGGCAAAAGGGATAGGAATTGGCATGCAAAATGGGCAGTTTACAGGTAATGTGGCTGGGCGTTTCCAAAGGCCTGAGGTATGCAAAGGGTTGGGGGTTTTCAAAGGGCTGGTGCCTCTGGTTTCTGCAACAAGGTTGTTAACCTTTCCATGATAATAGGCAACTCCCGGATGTGGAGGATGGGCTGAATTTCCAGGTGAGCTTCCAGGTCCCTCGTGTAATTCCCAGCCTGATTGGAATGAGCTTTCTTTAATCTGAACAAAACAATCACTGTTAACAAAGCATGATTAATATTTCTTATAATTACAGTGGAGCCTTGACTTACGAGTTTAATTCGTTCCGTGACGGAGCTCGTAACTCAAATTACTCGTATGTCAAATCATAAAGTGAACGAGTGAGACACGTGATGCTGGGCTGATGTTGTGGCGTTCACTGTGATGTTCGCTGCACCAACTAGTAGTGGGGTATCTGAAGCTGGCTCGGAGGATGGGCTGAATTTCCAGGTGAGCTTCCAGGTCCCACATGTAATTCCCAGCCTGATTGGAATAAGCTCTCTTTAATCAGAACAAAACAATCATTGTTGACAGAGCATGATTAATACTTCTTATAATTATATCTGGTCCACAATATTCTTTTTATGCCCCTAACAGAATGAGGCAGCTCTCAGTGTTCTATCAGAGAAAGATCTCTAAGATGTATTGTTGAATGAAAGAGAGCTGCAGAGGAATATAGGACAACATTTAGGTGAGAGTTACTCCCATGAAACAGACACACATATATGAATGTACATGCAAGAAGCTCTGGAAGTGATACTGTTGTAATTAGCTAGTTATTAATAATAGGAAAGGAGCAAAGAGAAGGCCAGACATTCCAGGCATGCTCCCTGCAAAACACTGGGGGAGGGCACCGACAAAGGGAAGATAGACACATGCCTCATAAAGTTGGAATGACATAGGAAGGTGCTTGCCTGTCAATCACACCTGGGGACAGAGATGGTTGGCCAGAACGGAGGTGGGCACTGCAAGCATGTGGAAATTTGGGAGATATAATCCCCTGAACAAAGAAGTTTGCCCTTTTGGTTTCTCTTGGCACATGTCTCACTTTTGGCTGCCTGGCACTCTCCCAGGGAGACGGTGGCCCTCTCTACACCGTGGACTGATGGACTGCAGGGAGCCTCATGCTGTGCTGGACCCGGCTTCATACGGGACAGAAACTCTGGGCACTGACTCTGGTTTGAGCCCTACTGAAAGCCCAGCCACACTTCTATGACTGCACCAAGGGAAACGGGGCTTCGGGAAGGCAGGGATTTAAGTCCATAGGGATGAAAATCATTGTTTTCCCGTGCGAGTCTCAGAAAATTCCTTTTCTTGTGATTTCACAAGGACTCCACCCAGCAGCATCCAGTGGGGAAGAGGACCCCCCACTTCATCTGATAACAGGAGAGGTACCAAGCTGCACCGAGGGAAATGGGGCTTCGGGAAGGCAGGGATTTAACTCCATAGGGATGAAAATCATTGTTTTCCCGTGCGAGTCTCAGAAAATTCTTTTTCTTGTGATTTCACAAGGACTCCACCCCAGCAGCACCCAGTGGGGAAGAGGACCCCCCACTTCATTTGATAACAGGAGAGGTACCAAAGGTAGCAGAGGTTATCTCTTTAGAAGACAGGGTTGGGGTGATGGCCCAGGAGGAGTTGGACCTTGTCTGTAACTGTTGAGAGTTTTGATTACCTATGTTTTTGTAGTTTATAAGGAAGAACCCACATTCGTGATGCTTTAAAAACTAGAGAAGCCAGGTAGAAGTGACTGTTCTAGTAATGGTTTCAGGCCCCAGGGAGACAGCTCCACAGAGGTGTTAAATTACTTCAACAACGAGGCCTACTGCCGTGGTGGCCTGTGTAAGCAAACTAACTTCTAAGCCTGTAAATGTCTGAACGTTATGAAATCGGAAGCACCAAGGAAAACCAGTCACACACAGCTAACTAGGCTTTAAGCTATAGATCATCAAATAGTTTCTTTGTTTTTGCACTTTCTCTATATAGGTCTTTCTCTCGACTCCTGTCCAAGGAGCGCTCCTAACCGCTTCCAGTTTGGCACTGCCTGATTAGAACCGATTATGCTCAAATCAACTCTTTAAATTTTTGATAGGCTTCAGTTTATTTTTTAACAGGAGAAAGGCCAACGCCTCCTCAAATGCTGGTTCTGCTCCTCATGGCTGTGTTAAATTAGCAAGTCACTTGCCTTCCGAGCCCAGTAGCAGCAACCTTGGATGGTTGATAAGGGAGTTACATTTGATAATTTATGAAAAGTGCCAGGCTCTACTTCCTGCTCTTGTATTCTAACTTTGTGGCCCCAGCTTCAGTCCTGGTCTTGGGTTTTTCAGGGCTGTCCACCTACTTGGAGTCTTCTACTGTTCTTTTTGTTTCTAGTCCTGAAGGCTGTGCCTCTGATCCGAAGGCCCTGGGAAACTTCTGTTCAGAAACCTCCCTCTTCTAGACCCCTCCAGCCACACAGAATTCTACCGGCAGGGTTGATTATCTCCCTGGAGTGGAGACTTGCTAGCATTCTTTGTCATTTATATTCTCATCCATTAGCACAAAGAGGAATGTTTTCAGTTCTTGGCACATCAGGGGTTTAATTCTCCCCTGGCAGTTCTCCTCCAGAAGCTGTTCTTCCTGTGGGAAGTGGACATTTGTAAACCAATGGCAGCTTGCCTGCGAGCAAACAGCAGAAAGAGCCCAGAGGCCTGCAGATTTGTTTGAATCTGCAAAGAAGGCCAGCTCCTCTGGGGCAAGTTGGCCACAGTGGCTTCAGGGAAGAGCAGGGCAGCTGCCTTCTCCAGTGAGAGAGGAGAGACTTCTAGATTAGAACCTTCTTGGCCCTGGACGGGTAGCTCAGATGGTTATGTAACTGGACAACCAAGGAGTCCGGGCTGCCTGTCACCACTTGAGCCAATTACGCAGAGGCAGGGTTGGATCATATATGAGCATTTATTCTAATAATTCCGGCAGTATGGGAGAGCAGTCGGTCACCCACAAAAATCTGCTCTGATCCCCCTTGCCAGTTGGCTGGTTATATACACACACGAGGGAGAAGATAGCTACATGCAGCTGTGAGCTACAAATGTAACATGGAAAGGGGAGGGTAGAGTCTGCAGTCCAGCCTTTAGAAGCTCAAAGTCTGATAATAAGGTGGCTAATCTTTTATGATGTTACAAACAGCTCAGCCCATTTCTGGGACCGGAGAATGATCAGAGTTCCTGAGATAAACTCCTGGAGGGGGTCAGGGTCCAGGTGCAGCAACCAAATCAAAGCATGTCCTGTCCTTGGTCTGTTCTCAAAATGTATTTCTTTTCTGAGTCACAGACCCATCTGGGCTCCAAATTGTCTATCTTTTATAGACTGTTTCATCCTCCAGTTTCCCAGGGTCTGTAAGAAAGCTTCTTATCTATAGTTAATAAGGTGAATGATGATTAGACAGCTGTGGCTCTATTCTTATTACCTGTCCTTCCCCACTCTCAGAGCATTGCCCCAATATACCAAGGTTATGGGTTTGATCCCCAGTTAGGGCACATACAAGAGTCAATCAATGAATGCATAAATAATGAAACAATAAATTGATAAACTGATGTTTCTCTCTCTCTCTTAAATCAACAATAAAAAACACACACAAGTCAGTGAAAAGCTTGTGTGGAATAAGACACTTTAGTTCCCTCCTTTATATACACTTTGTTGTTTTACAAAATCATTTCCCTTTAGAGCAGCAGTTCTCAACCTGTGGGTTGCAACCCCTGAAAATACATCCTGCATATCAGATATTTACATTACAATTCATAACAGTAGCAAATTTACAGTTATGAAGTAGCAATGAAAATAATTTTATGGTTGGGGGTCACCACAACACGAGGAACTGTATTAAAGGGTCGTGGCATTAGGAAGGTTGAGAACCACTGCTTTAGAGCTTTCCAGGATGATGGTGATACTGAACCTAGGTTGAACTTGAAAGTCAATTATCTAGAGACAGGGTTGGTGCAAGGAAAGAGGGTTTATTCAAGAGCCAGAAGCATGAGAAAGTGGCGGACTAACGTCACAAAGATCTCAGTGCAGTTTTTATGAGCAGGGAAGGGAAAAGCAGAACAAAGAAAACTGAAATCTTACACCTATGGATGAGGACACTGGCAGGGGGTAAGTGCATGGGGTGGGGTGAGAACCAGGTGGAGGGGAGCTATGGGGGAAAAAGAGGAACATCTGTAATAATCTGAACAATAAAGATTTATTAATTAAAAAAAAAAAAGAACAAAGAAAACCGGAGGGGGTTGTGGGCTGTCTGTTGAGGGTGCTGGGTGTGAGTCAGCACAGTCTGCTCGATACCAACCATCGCGGAGCCAGTTAAGAAACAATCTGGTTTCATCATCCTGGTTCTATGGTTGTAGGTCAGCAAATCTCTTGGAGCCAAAATGCCTGAAGGCTGGAGCCTGCTTCCTTTGAGATTAGCTCCTAGAGTCCTTGAAGCAAACAGGCTGCTTATCTGTAGCTACAGGTGAATTTACAAGTTATCATTTGTAGAAACAGTGTTGAAAGAATGGTGGGGTGGGTTATAACCAGAGATGTGGCTTTTGAATTCCTTTTGTTCTCCTTCCAGACCACATTGCCAACAGAGAGTTTGTTGCATGCTTATTGATTTAGGAGTATGTTTAAGACCCAGGCTTCCATTTGTCCTTATTTCTTGTTAATAATATTGTTACCATTAAATTAGCTAGTTATTAATATTAATAAAAGGAAAGAAAGCAAAGGGAAATCAGATATTGTAGGCATGGTCACCTGGGACGCTTTACCAGGAAGCTACAGCTTCACACAGCACTGTTCCCCCAGGGGGTTAACGCCCTTTCCTTCCCCTCTCTGGTACTGAACTGTTGGGGGAGAAGGAGGAGACAAGCACACGGGCAGGAGAGTCCGGTAGAAGTCCGGGTGCCGCAGGGGAGATGCTTGCCTGTCAGTCTGGCCTGGGGAACAGTGGATTGGCTATCGGGTGGACCCCATCAGAAACACTCAAAATCTTGGAAAGTTAATTGGTTAGTTTGAAGAAGCTTCTGGTTAAAATCCCTAGACAAAGAAATCCCTCTCTCTGTTCTTTCTTGTTTTCTCTCTGGCTCTGTGACCCGCACTGTTCCGTGTGCTTGCCTATTCTCTCTCCACAGCCATGTGGATCCCACATGCAATGAATTGCAGCTGGGAACACAAGCTTAGCCAGCCAGAGCCTGGACTGGACTTTAATATGGAACAGAAATTCTGGGCAGTGGCCTTAATTCTGGCCCTGCTGAAAACAAGATTGGATTTCTGTCATGGCAAGACTGACTGACAGAGATGGGACCTTGGAGAGGAACCCCGTTAATTTTACATAATCAATAAAGCTTTCCATGAAACCCCATCTTCTTGTGGGGGCCTCAGGAAATTCTTTTCCTCGAGGTACCCCAGGAACTCCACTTCCACTGATAACAATATGAAGAATGTGGATTTCCTGCTGCTGATGAGAGATGAAGGTTTCTCTGTGGTCTTTGGAAAAATGAACTATTAGCCCAAGGAGGTGTCCGGGTTGGTTCCACCCACTGTGGTCCAACTCCTGGGGAATGGTGGGAGTTTAGAGAATCTGACCTCTTTGCCCAAGAATCATTCCTTCTTCTCCTCATTCTCTTGCCCTGTTGCCTGAAACTTCTACTGTAAGAGTCTCCCCCAAGGGTGGTTCCAGTAAAATGAAAAATTGTCTAGAAAGAGGAGCTGATCAAGTCATGGATTTTTAAATGGTTTTTGTGAATACTAGGCCCTCCCCAAGGGTGGTTCCAGTAAAATGAAAAATTGTCTAGAAAGGGAAGCTGATCAAGTCATGGATTTTTGAATGGTTTTTGTGAATATTAGGCCCCCCCCCGCCCCGCCCTGCAAATGTTCTTGAAAAGGATGTGTGAGAGACATGACATTAGCTATCACCTATCAGATATGAACAATTTTTCATTTTACTTGCACTACCTTTGGGGGAGATTCTTACAATAGAAGTTTCAGGTAACAAGGCAAGAGCATGAGGAAGGAGAAACCATACGATGTACATTACCATTTGCCATTTCTTCTATTGCCATGGGTGCTCCAGTACAGAATTTGTGAACACTTTTACTGAAATGTTCTGAAATCTTATTTTCCACATAGTAGAATTTAATATAACTTTAGTCCATTCATATCTCCCACAAAGTCCTTGGGACTAAGAGTCAAATGATCTTGAGGATGGTGGTCTCAGCTATCTGCCTAGTGGGCTGCCTACTTCCAGGTTGGGGTGGGTCAAGACTGAGCATGGGGTTGGTCAAGACTGAACAGGGTCCCAGAGCAAGCTGGCAGAGCTGGGGAGGCAGTAGCAGCTGGAGTGGTGGGTTATCAAGGTCAGTGTCTAGAGAAACCAAGGTGATACCTGAAGAAAGAGGCAAAGTGTCAAGCCTGAAGAATCGGATGAAGATGGAGAGCAGGAAGTTTGGCACACCTGGGAATAAGTGCACAGAGAGAGCTGGGAAGCAGTGTCCAAGTGGCGACTGGGCATGACACTCAGTTCTGAAACGGTCCTTGTGAGCTGTGCTGAGTGTGGGCAATGCACTGCACCATGTGACATCCTCCAAAAGATTCTCCCTAGAGGTTACAGGACAAAGATGTATTGTTCGCTCTCCTTGCCTCTTTCCCTGGATTCCTTTTCCTAGCTCTCCAGAAGCCGGTGTGATTGAATAGACCTTGGCTTTGCTGTGCACCCGCTCCAGGCATTTGAGTGATCTTTTATCATCGTGGTCCACAGGCCGTGGCTCCCTAACTCCCTGCCAAGGATCGCTCGGTGAATGAAGCCAAATGTAATGGTTTCAGAACTGTGTTGAGTCAACATTGGAGTCATTGTCTGAACACACTGTAGAAAGTGTTTTCCTTGTCACTGGACCATGAAGGCAGCTAGTCTCTGGCTTCGGTGGAAAACTAGCATTTGAAGATTGATGACTGGCTTCTGAGGTGTTCACATAACCTAAGATTCTGGATAGTTAAAAAAATGTTTTATTTTTCAATTACAGTTGATATTGTTAGGTT
>NW_005362190.1:1142841-1159412 GCF_000412655.1 Myotis brandtii | reverse complement strand
CAGCATAGTATTCCATTGTGTAGATGTACCACAGTTTTTTAATCCACTCATCTGTTGATGGGCATTTAGGCTGTTTCCAAATCTTAGCTATGGTGAATTGTGCTGCTATGAACATAGGAGTGCATATATCTGTAGTATATGTTTTTATATTGACTTTCAGAGAGAGAGGAAAAGAGAGAGGGAGGGAGGGAGAGAGAGAGAGAGAGAGAGAGAGAGAGATCAGTTGAGCCCTGACAGAGAATCAAACCGCCACAGTTTGGTGTCTGGGATGATGTTCCAACCAACTGAGCCATTCAGCCAGGGTGATCCTAGATACTTTTAAAGATTAAGATACTGGAGGCCTGTGGTCTGCATTCTGCATATGCGCATCTCATAGAAGACTGCCTGGTGCATAATGCCACCTTGGGAACAGGCGCTGTGTGGAAGCCATGCAGATGCATGCACTCTCTAAGCAGATCAGAACATTCAGCGGCGTCATCCTCTTGTGCTGGGTTTTATTTTGCATCCTGCTTTTTGCTGTCTGCTCTCTGCTTGCAGAGCCTCCATGTACAGCTGTAAGCTGGCTTCTAAGTTGTGCAGGTTGTGCACTGCAAGAAGGCGCCTCCTCTAAGGGGGCCTCCATTCTATTGTATACATCATTGGACTTTGTACACTTATTACAGCAAATCTGGCAGATGGCAATAGTGTCTTGTCCTAACAAATACCGAAAAATTTCTGACAGACGGCGGGGATGTGCCTTGAGGAAGGGGTACCTTTTCCATATTTGCATGAAGGTCCCAGATAAGTTAGGAAACTTAAAAGACTGAGAGTTTTTTCCCCTTTGCTCAGCATATGAAAGTAGCCACGTGTCTGTGGGGACTTACCTAGGTATCATCTGGAGGGTGGTAGCTCATTGAGAAGATGGGGACAGGGGCTCTTAATGGGAATTGAGCGGGCAGTACTGGCTTGCCCTCCTGTTGCCCAGAAATTGGGATGGCTTTCGTATGACCAAGGAGAGATTGGGAGTGGGTGGTGGTCTGCAAGAGAAGTAGAGACACAGGCCTTGCTTGTCCACAGCACCCTGGATGGAACGGTCGCTCCACGGAACCAAGGGAGAATGCATCTGCTTGGAAGTCTTGGCAAAAGGTCTCTGAGGCCCAGCATGGTACGGATCAGAGACATTCCACCTTCTAAACAGGTCTTGCCAACTTGAGCACTGAGCCTCCTAGCAGCAACCAATAGGGATGCTAAGAACATGGATCCCTTCCTCAAATTTTCTGGTCTGTGTAAGCTATTCCTTCCTCCCTAGGACTTCTGTATAAATTTATGTGATGTTAAGCATCTCATCAGATTAAATTTAACATAAAAATGAAGCAATGTGATGTTTCCTGTAGTTTCAAGTCCAAAGAAGCAAATGTATATGCTCTCCATCTGAGGACAGATGATGCATTCGGTTCAGCATCACAATATTTCCAAAACAGATCTCCAGTGCCAGTCGCTGGGAGCAACTGTGACTTAGGTACTAATCTGTCTCTTTCTTAAAAAACAGCCTCTTTCATTCAAATTCACCCCCTGCTTCATCCCAGAAACACAGCATGTATCTGGTGCATGTCTGGTGCCCCAGGTCCCGCTTCCTTTGGAGGCATGCCTCCTTCCTTGTCTCACTCCTGACCCTATCCAAGCACATGTGTCCTGTGACACAGCCCTTCCAAACAAAACATGGGGATCGGGGTACAGACTTCTTCTCATGGGTTCTTGTCCGACAAAGATGAAGAATAAATTCGTGGACTAACAGATTTCTTTCATAAAAATGTAGAAGTTTATTGGCAGCAGATACAAAGTCCATCTGGGCAGAGGTGTTCCCAAAAGGGACCCCCTGGGGAGGGGCCCCCAAATGGGAAAAGCTTGCTCTCTCTCTCACTACTGGGAAAAATTAAAGAAGTCCTGCCTGTGTCCCTTTGTCTCCGGTTTATATAAGCTGCAATTCCTTGTTTGAACCTGACTTTTTCTAATTGGACCTTTCATTAATCTAGGACCCCCGTGCTTTCCTCATTGGTTATTTGTTACATAGTATCAGTTTCAAAGGCCAAAGTCCACGTGGTGCCTCTCTCTTTCTCTCCCCTTATCTTGCAACATTCCTCTATTCTCTATGAAAATATGTTTCCTTTCCCCATCATTCTGTGATTTTTCTTTATGCTCTGTGAATGCATGTCTTCCTCCCCCCTTATCCCATGGCATTTCTCTATCCTCTGTACAAGTAAGATAAGCATTCTGGCATCTCCAAGCTGCTCAGGTCAGAGCTGCTTTTGATCTACCTTATAATTGCTTTAATTGCTCAGGCCAGAGATGCCTCTGTCCTTCACCTATGCATTCCTCCCCCATGGACCGTCTTTATACCCTATGACTCCCCAAACCTGCCTGTTTTATCTCTAAAATTCCTTTCACAAACAGACCTTCTGGTAACAAATCAGAGGTGACACAGTGATTTATGGTGAATTCATAGGTTCCCCTACTGTCAAATAAAAAACAAACCAGAGACCCAATTAACAAAGGCATTCATAAGCTTGCAGCTGCAAGGGAACCGTGCACAGTCACTTTCTGTTAGTGGGGCTTGAAGGGTCTGGAAAGGTTTTACAGAATAAAAAGAGGAAGTCTTGAGACAGTCTTTGACTGGCAAGCATTCACTTAGGGTAGCTTTCTGATTGGCTTTACATTTGGTAGCCTTTAATTAACTCACCATCCATGTTCACACGAGTGGGGATTTCCAGTTTGGGAAGAATTGGAAGGGCTATTTTAAGATGTATTTTTTTTTTAAACTCTGAGGGCAGAGTGAGGTATCTGGACCTGCCAGAGACAAGCCAGGGCTCCTTTGTGCAAGAATGTGTTGTTCTTACTTCCAAGAATGCAATTTCTTAAGAAATCGTTTCTCACTATTAGGATTCTGTCCTTCCTCCTTTCCTATTTCAGCAGCAGCAGCAGCAGCAGCAGCAGCAACAACAACAACAAAAGAAAAAAGTCTACGGAGTACATACTATGTATAGGCTCTACAAGGCAAGTGTAATGATCTCCATTAAAAAAAAGAGAGAAACTGAAGCTCAGAGAGGTTGAGTGAACTATTTAGCTGATAAGAATGAGGCCTGTTTGGCTCTGAACACCATAATCTTCTAACTGCACTGTTCCCTCATTGAGTAAAACCGAGGAAAGTGATGGCAGCAGTTCAGGCCCTTAGGCAGGGCTGGGAGGAGGCCTGCTGTGGGTAAGGAGTCCTACCCTCATCTTCTGGAGAAAACCTGCAGTTTGGACTGAACGCTAGCAGCCTGCACGTGGCTCTAGCTTTGCCTTTGAAACTGTCCCCTCTGAAGTTTAGCATCCTTTACTTCTGCAGTGGCTGCACCAGATAAAATGGCCACAGGCTGTTGAGCGAGAGGTGGAAGTGGCTAGAGGGCTCTAGGCACCTCATAAGCTTGCAGGGAAAGTAGGTTGTGGCAACTCAATTGTTACTGACTGCATCTGCTACTGGGATCTGCCACTAAGCCTCCTGTCTTTAGACAGAGGGTAAAAACAACGTCATTAAGCTTTCAAAAGGAAAACAATATAACAGAACAGATACATATTTAAGTTCCAGACGCAGTCTTCCTTACTATACAATTGGGTGCTTTTCTTTTCAAATTTTCAGCTCAATCACAGGACTCCACCCAGTCCTTTTAGGACTTCTTGTCTCTGTCTCGGTCACTTGATGTTAAGGTAGGATGATAGGGCACTGGGTTGAAACAGCCTCCCGGAGTGAAGAGAAGTGACAGCAACTGTCCAAGAGAAGATGCTGTTCTCTTTTTTTAAAAAAAATATATTTTATTGATTTTTTTACATAGAGGAAGGGAGAGGGATAGAGAGTTAGAAACATTGATGAGAGAGAAACATCGATCAGCTGCCTCCTGCACACCTCCTACTGGGGATATGCCCGCAACCAAGGTACATGCCCTTGACCGGAATCCAACCCGGGACCCTTCAGTCCGCAGGCCAACGCTCCATCCACTGAGCCAACCTGGTTAGGGCAATGCTGTTCTCTTTAAGTGTGTATCCGATGGGGCTGATTGTGCTTTGTGGCATGTCATAAAAATCCTCCCTTCTCTCACTCTTTCATCCTTAGGGCCCTCAGACCCTTGGGTCCCAGGGTGAAAGCCTTACCTGAGGCCCCCTTCCCCTCACTCCTGAGTGTGTGTACTTGGCAGAGGGGAGGGGCAGCCATTGGACGGTATTTCCAGGCACTGGTTTTCCATTCACCACCAGGATGATTCCATTTGCCAATTAGTACTTGAAAACCAGCCAAAGAATCGGGTTTTAGTTACAGCTTAGTAAGGGGCCCCTCTGGCTATAACAAGGGCCCTGGAACCAGATGCCAGGGGAGGGGTAGGTGAGTTAGAAGTTCTCGCCTCTTCCCCCCAGATGCCTAATGAATTCGGATAGGAGGCAGGAGACCAATAAACAGATGTTTCTGTTGTTTGTGAATTTTATTGTAAAGGAGAAAAAAAGGTTACTGTGTAAGTCAAAGCAGAAAGCCAATACAAATGACTCATTATTTTTTAAATGACACCAATCCATGTTCTTTTCTCAAACAGTGTTTTGCTCTGTCCTTATTACTTAGAAACTTGTGCTTCCCTTCCCCAGAGCTGTTGGGTCATAGTGGGAAGGCGTTAAGTAATATTCTTCCTCAAAGCTGATAACTCCCAAACTCTTGGGCATGGCTCCTAACCTTAAAGGATGCTACAAGTGTATGGAGCCAAGGACCCCGCGTTTCCTTGGCCACCTGTGAAAGGTGATGCAGAAAGGCCGTCTCAAGGTTACATTGACAACAATCTGGTGTTCCTAACCTAGAAAGCTGAGCTCTGCTTGGGTTTGCAAATTACTCAGAGCGGGTTTGTATTAATTAGATGTCAGTTGAGGTGTCCTGACCACTGAGATTCAAATGAAGCTGGCTCTGATCCCATTTAGAATTCAGTAGGAAGCCTGAGTCATCCCCAGTATCTCCGGGATTCTGGGAGGAGGTGGCTTGTTGCCTCTGGCTTCAAGCCTGTTTCCTAGAGTAATTCAGTTCACAGAGTGTGTTGCTGTCCCACCTTCGCTGTCATGTTAAATGCATCCTCTGAACTGCAGAACTCACCTCTTTCCTGCTTTGCCACCACTTCCCTGCACCTGCACCTTGAGGTCTTCATGTGGTGATGGATTTTAGCGAAGATTTGGCAAACAGAGAGGACTGACATGATAACAATGCAAACCACCGAAAACTGAACAATATTTTTATAAGCTCTTCACTATGTTTATTAACCCAAGTTCCAGCTTCCCAACATGTTGCTTGGTACTCCTCACTCCTTTTTCTGGTCTCCTCTTTCATCCTGTTCATGTGTACCTTCCCTCCTCTACTCCTGTCCCCTTCCCACTAAAGAATAGCAACAATAAAAAGGTCTAGAGCACGCAGCTCAGCCTCCTGTCTCTTTGCACAGCTAAGGGCTCGCAGAACGTTCTGTAGCTCAGTGGATCATGAGCAGTGGCCTCAGCCTTGCCTCCTCCTCACCAGTGTCTGCTGAAGGGGAAAGGAGTGCCAGAGGGATTTTAGTCCTCACTCATGTAGTTTATGACACTCCTCCCGGCCCCCTCCTCAGAAGACAGAAGCCTCTGTCCATTTTGGTTTTGGTCATTTCCTCTTTTCTTTACTAATATTTCCCGACATCATGGGTCTTACATAGTTTAGCTAAGCAGACTTACATTCTAAGGTGTGAATATTATGGAGCTTCCCTAAGTATCCTTTCTGGATCAACAACACTATCTGGGAAGTTGTTAGAGATGCAAATTCTCAGGCCCCACCCTAGACCTACTGAGTCAGAAACTCTGGGGTGGGTTAAAGTGCCTTCAGCGGTCTGTGGTTTGAAGTACCCGCAGGCTGATTCTGATGGACACTCAAATTTGAGAACCACTGAGCTAACAGATGGGTTTAGGAGACATGGGTGGAGAACACTCGCCACAAATGCCCGCAAATCAGTCACTAACTACAGTGCATGCAAAATACTCCAGCCTTTCCAAAGTGTTGCCATTGCAGAGAGGCTGAGGACCCTGCGGGTTGTAGGAAACGAGGCCAAAAAGGAGCATTAATAGAAGTTAACATTTACTGAGAAATTACTAAGTGCAGGGCACTGCTCTAAGTTACTACACGATAACTCATTTGTTCCTCACAATAATCCTGTGACGTAGGTACTGTTATTATCTCCATTTTACAAATGGGGGAAGTGAGGCACTGAGAAGAGAGAATAAGTAGCTTGTTCAAAGACACATAGCCAGGAAGGGACAGAGACCAGCCTAGGGCTTCGTGGCTCCAGTTCCCCATCTCTTAGCACATTGTGACACCCTTTCCTTTCCATCAGCCTTTTTGAAAGGGCACTTTTGACCTCCTGCTTAGCCTTTTCCATTGGTAGTGGAAGAAACAGACTCAAAGAATGTTAGCTATTTTTTCTTGGAAAGAAAGGAAACCAAGAAGATAGGAAGTCATTTCTATGGTTCTCTTTTGTCAGGAAATAAACATTGGAAGGCAATATACTAAAAGGAAATCTGAACTTTGAAATCAAATGGGCATGGGCTCAAAGCACTCTCACTGCTGGCTGAGTCTGTGAGAAGTTACTGTCCTCATCTATAAAATGGGTACCGTTTTACCTGGTATATCTTGAGGTTGGTGTGAGAAGTCAAGACCCTACATATATAAAGCTCCAGAATGATCAATCTAAGAATGTGAATCCCCTGCTTGTCCTCTCTTTTCTTCTGCATAGAATGATTTTGTTAGAAAAGTACAGTTTAGGATCAGGTCATAATTTCATGAAGGATAGCTAGACACACACAAATGAAATGAATTACTGATTTCATACTGTTTCTTTCTAGGTTTTTTCCTTCTCTCTGAGGAGATTTCCAGGCTTTTGATTGCTGGTACACTAGAAGGATGCCAAGTGAGATGTCTTTTGATTAGGCGAGCAGTGATAAAAACTGGTCTTGAGCACGGCTTAGCAGGAAGCAGTGCCCTGGGCCCAAGGTCTGCTGTTTACTGATGCAACTGGCCATATGAAACTGGACTTGGGAGCATCTGGGTTCTGGATGAAATCATCACCAGCAGGCCAAGCATTGCCTGCTCCCTGGGGCTCCTTTTTAATCTAGTTAAAATCTGTACCTTTCGAACATCTCAAGCTCTCTTAGCAGCAAAGAGCAGGGACAAGTATTCTTGAGAAGAAATATGTAAGGGAGATAAAGTCACCATGCCGTGTTTAATTTTCTTTAACGATATTTTTTTAAAATCTATCTTGACCTCAAAGTGATTAAGTTAATAAAAAAGCTTTGCCATTTCATTGACCTACCACTGGCCCTCATAAAAAAGTTATCATGAACTTTAAATGTTAGTATGTGGTTACTAATATTATTTTAACTTTCCATATTCTTTACTTTCTCTGGTAATTATGTTCCTTCTAATAATTTTTCTTAATGCCTGCCCAGTATACATTATAGGCAATTCCCAAAGTTTTCAAGAAACTTTCTACTGGCCTGAAAGATTATTATTATATTACAGAGAAATTGTGTGACTTTTGTGCCCAGCATAACTGTCCTTTTTGTGGCAAGTGTGCCTCAATCCTCCATTCTCAGCCAATGTGCTTTGAGGCAATGAATCCACCCCAGTTCCAGGGTGCATCACATGATGTAAGTTAGCCAATCAATGCACTCTGTCTTCCTGGCTATGGTGATCAGTTCAGGAACAGGCTCACACCTAAGCCAGGTTGATCAGCGTCAATAAGGCCCTGCTCCGGGATTATGGGTGGGTACAGGAAATAGAGCCTTTCCTCTGGCCTTCATATCATATCAACGGGAACATACAATTTTGGGCCAATCCTGAGAATTTTGAAGATAAGACCATCAAAGGGAAAGTAGAGCTGACAGCTAGTCCCTGATGACAGTGTGTGGTGTCTACATGCTCAGGTTGCTGTAACAAATTATCATACACTAGGTGGCCTAAGCAACAAATAGTTATTTCTGACAGCTCTGAAGGCTGATAAGTCCAAGATCAAAGCTCTGGCACATTTGCTGTTCAGTGAGGCCTGCTTCCTGACTTGTAGATGATAATTTTCTCATTGTATCCTGACGTTGCAGACAGAAGAGAGGAAGCAAACTCTCTTGTGATTCATACAAGGGCACTAATCCCATTCATGAAGGCTGTACCCTCATTACCTCATCCAATGCTAATCACTTCATGAAGGTCTTCCCCCAGTACTATCACACTGGAGCTTAGAGTTAAATTAACTTAAATTTACCTATAGACTTTTCAGCTTATATAAGCAATAACTTTTTTTTTAAGGGTCAGGTAGTAAATATTTAGGCTTTGTGAGCCATATGGTCTTTGTTGAAACTACTCAACTATGCCACTGTAGCTAAAAAGCAGCCATATACAATATGTAAACAAATGAGCATGACTGTGTTCCAATAAAACTTTATTTAGAAAGATAGGTTGTGGACCCACAGAATCATTCTCATGGTAAACGGGCCTGCCAACAATGGATCATTTAGTTTGTGATCAAGCTGAGAGAAGACCTGTATCTTCTGCCTTCGCTAGTACTCCATGTTGCCAGCCCTTAGCATAGTCTGGCTGGATGTAAGTTTGAGGTTGAATGAGCTTGGGATAATGCAACAGCCTGACCTGAATTCTTGAAACTTCTGCTCATGAGGCTAGATGACACAAAACCTGAGCTATGGCTGGTCAGCATGGACCACATGGACCAGTCTTTTGGAAATTGCTAGGCCCTCTTCTCTGATTGCCAGGGAGGATTTTTTTTTTCAATTTTATTTTTTTTGGTTGTTCCTCTTTCTAGTTTATTTAAATTTTTTTTCATTCATTATTTTTTCAGCTTTATTGAGCTATAATTGGCAAATAAAATTGTAATATATCTAAAGTGCACAATGTGATTTAATCTATGTACACATTGTGAAAGGCTTCCCATCATCAAGTTGAAGGATTCCCATCATCAAGTTCATTAGTTGATTAACACACATCACTGGATATATTTGCTTTTTTTGTGTGAGAACACTTAAATTCTACTTTAATATATAATATAGTATTAACAACTATAGCCCCCATGTTCTACATTAGATCATTAGATCCTCACAACTTATTCATCATATAATTGAATGTTTGCACCCTTTGACTAGCCTCTCTCTATTTCCTCCACCTCCTAGCCCCCGGCAACTACTATTCTACTCTGTTTCCATGAGTTTGACTTTTTTTTAAAATTCTACATATAAGTGATACCATGTCTACTTGGCTTATTTCACTTAATATCATTCCCCCACAGTTTTATCCATATTGTTGCAAATGATAGCATTTCCTTCTTTGTTAAGGCTGAATAATATTCTATCATATATTTGTATAAGTATTATATAATGTATATTACATTTTTTTAATCCATTCATTCATGGAGGGACATTTAGGTTGTTTTTATACTTTGGCTATTATAAATAACTAGAGGCCTGTTGCACAAAGAGATTCGTGCAATAGGCCTTCCCTTCCCCTGGCTGCCGGCACTGGTTTTCCTCCGGCACCCGGGACCCAGACCTTCGCTCCATTGTATAAGTATTATATAATGTATATTACATTTTTTTAATCCATTCATTCATGGAGGGACATTTAGGTTGTTTTTATACTTTGGCTATTATAAATAACTAGAGGCCTGTTGCACAAAGAGATTCGTGCAATAGGCCTTCCCTTCCCCTGGCTGCCGGCACTGGTTTTCCTCCGGCACCCGGGACCCAGACCTTCGCTCCAGACGGAGCCTTCAGTCGCGGCTCTTCTGGACGGAGCCTTCAGTCTTCACTCTGCCGCTTCGCCCCTATGTTTGCAATTAACCGCCATCTTTGTTGGGTTAATTTGCATACTTTCCTGATTGGCTGGTGAGCATAGCGAAGGGATGGTTAATTCACATGTCTGTCTATTATTAGGTAAGATGCTGCATTAAACATGAGAGTACTGATATCTTTTTAAGAGAGTGATTTGTAACTTTGGATACACAGTTACCCCTTGAACAACATCGGTTTGAACTGCGTGGGTTCACTGATATGTGGATTTTTTTCAATAAATAGAATTAGCCCTTCATATATGTGGGTTTCTTCTTTGCAGATTCAACCAACCAGTTGAGAATTCAGAAATAATGTTTTTGACCATTATTTTGAATTCCCAACTGCAGTTTTCCAACCCTAGATTTCCAACTGTGCATGGAAAATACTATTTCCGTCTGTGGTTGGTTGATCTGCAGATACAAAGGGCAACTGTAGAGTTAAAAGTTACATGGTATTTTTTGATGGTGGAAAGGGGAGGGTCTTGTACCCCTAACCCTCATGTTGTTCAAGGGTTAACTGTATACCCAGAAGAGGAAATGCTGGATCATGTGGTAGTTTTATTTTTAATTTCTCGATGAACCTCCATACTGTTTTTCAGAGAGGTTGTACCAGTTTACAATCCCACTAACAATATAGAAGGGTTCCCTTTCCTCTACATCCTTACTAACATTTGTTATTTCTGTCTTTTTTTTAATAATAGACACCCTAACAGATGTGAGGAGATGGTTCACGGTGATTTTGATTTGCCTTTCCCTGATAAGTGATGCTAAGTACCTTTTCATGTACCCTTTGGCCATTTTTATGTCTTTAGAAAAATATCCATTCAAGTCCTTTGCCCATTTTTAATTGAATTATTTGTTCTTTTGCTATTGAGCTGAATGACTTCTTTTTATATTTTGGATATTAACCCCTCACTGGGTCTGTGGTTTTCAAATGTTTTCTCCCATTTCATAGGTTGCCTTTTCATTTTGTTGATGATTTCCATGGCTGGGAAGAAGCTTTTTAGTTTGATGTCCTCCCCCTTGTTTATTTTTAATTTGGTTGCCTTTGCTTTTTGTGTCAAATCCAAAAGATCATTGCCAAGACCAATGTTAAGAAGCTTATCACATATTTTCTTCTAAGAGTTTTATGGTTTCAGGTTTCATGTTCAAGTCTTCATTCCATTTTGAATTGATTTTTGTGTATGGTGTAAGAAAGAAGTCCAGTTTCATTCTTTTGCATGTAAATATTTAATTTTCCCAACATCATTTGTTGAAGAGTCTCCTGTGCCCATTTAAAAACTGCTTCTTTGTTTGCTGTAGTCCTGTGGCACTTGAATGCAAGTTGCACCAGCTGTCAGACCTAGGTGATTTGGAGGCCTGTCCTCTAGGTGGCAGTCGTAAAAGTTGGTGCACTGGAAGTGTGAACAAGCTCCTTCCAGGTTGATAGTGGTGACTTCACTTTATTGTTGGAGTGAGCAAAAGGGAGAAGGCAGGGGGAGTGCCCACCAGCTCTTTCAGGCTCCAGGAAGGATTGCCATGAGCATCTATGTGCTGGTTAGAAGCTGGATCTTCAGGGAAGATAGTCAAATCCTTTCAGGAAAAGACTGGGAGATGGGGGTTTTTGCCTGTCCCCTCATGTTCTTTTGTACTGTTTCCTTCATGTGTGGTATGTGCTTACTAGCACGAGCAATCTCTCTTTCCAAACCAAAATCAGAAATTGGCTTCTACTTCTTTAACTTATCTCTGCTAGGTCAGGGCTCTAGACATGGCAGTGGGTCTGATGATTCTCTGGTTCTTGATGTGCATGACAATCACAGTCCTGAGTGTGAAGTGGTGACTCTGAAACATGTTGCCAGACTCCTTCCGATGGCAGTGGGAGAATGTCGGATGGCGCCTCATTGAATTATTGTGGTCCTGAGCACTGGAGCATCAAGTTTGTGAAGAGTTCCAAACAGAAAAGACCCCTCTCATTGCCACAGCCTGCAGAGGAGTTCACTATTTAGACAAAATACAGCTTCTAAGGAGATTGAAGATGCTGTAGTTTAGAAAGATAGTGAGCTACAATATTGCTCAGCAATTCCTCAGATAAACACACATGCAAGGAGGGTACCAGATGTTTGCAGGTGTGAGGTGGTAATTTTGAACATGGCTTAACAAATTTTTAGAATACCTCATGGTTCCTCACAAAGGATTTAGAGCAAGAAGTCAACCCCTACACAGGGGGTGTAGTGGGTCAATGGGAGACCCACAAAAGGATCCCTAGCACCTGGATGAAGAATGTAATCCAGACCAGAACTATTTCTTTAGGAACATTGGTTTTGTTAAATATTTGACAAATATTAACTGAGTGACTACTGTGCACCCCCAATCATTACCAAGTTTCTTGCTAAAAATGAAAAAGAGATGGATATCAGAATCTATTTTTCTTTGTGCTTCATTAGATATTTATGTGTATAGTAAATTGTATTTGTTTTTATTATAGAGTAGTGGAGCAGCCATTCAAAAAATTATTTTATAGTCTTTTTAAAATCACTTATCAATAATTTCCAGGTATTATATACCTGGCTATATTGTGGTGCCTTGATTAGATGATCTTCACCTGGTTTTCTATAGTCATAATTTTGGAGTCTAGAGTGAAGATAATCAAGCTTCCTACAGGATTCTATCTTAACTAGACTTATTTATGTCTGGGCCTGCTATGTATTACACTAGCACATGAACAAACCACTATCTTGAGATATATTTTCATAGCTTTCTATGGAGAAACTGTTGTTGACAATCTTTACTGCTAAAGAGTTATATCTATGGAAGGTTGGAAAACAATTCTTCTAGCTTCAGTCATTCTTCCCCAAATAACATCATCCAGATGTTTACTTTCAAAAAATGCTTCCAACTGGTTTTGAGAATTTAGCCCTCAGAGTGCATTAATCCACCTTATGAATTGCTTCAGAAGGCTGACCTTCTCAGCTGTTTTTACCCTCATATTAGAGGAGACACCCCAGGTCTTCCTGATGCCCATGATCACCATTGTGGCACCACATCCAAGGTGACCTTCTTTGACAAGAACACTTTTGTGGGAACCCACATTAATAGAGTGGCTATTATGTGCCAGACACTATAGAGTCTCTATATTTGGTAGTCATAGCAAGCCTGTGTGATAGGTATTCTCAAATTCAATTTACAAAAGGAAAAACTGGGGATAGAGATTTTTAGTAACATGTTCAGCTTACTCTGACTCTTAAGTCTTTGTTTCTTCTAGTACAACCAAGAGCTCTATCCTTTATACTTTCTTCTTCAAATGCAATAAAATTTGCCTAAATTAGTGTTCAATTATTATTTTTTAATATTTTATTGATTTTTTTTACAGAGAGGAAGGGAGAGGGATAGAGAGTTGGAAACATCGATGAGAGAAAAACATCGATCAGCTGCCTCCTGCACACTCCCCACTGAGGATGTGCCCGCAACCAAGGTACATGCCCTTGACCGGAATCGAACCTGGGACCCTTGAGTCCACAGGCCGACGCTCTATCCGCTGAGCCAAACCAGTTAGGGCTGTTCAATTATTTTGAACTGCTTTTTATCTTCCAAGTCCATAGAGCGGAGGAGTCAGTGCTAAGGTTTGTTTACTTAGTGTTAATGACTGATTTTACTTTTCTCATGTGTATTTGCATTTTAAGAGTTCATTCATCCAATAAATAAATTTGCTAAGTTAATATTTAAGAATTTATAAAGAGGCAGCATAGCATAGCTGTTAGTTGTGGGCTCTGTGGTGACAAACTACTGGGATTTAAGTCCTTACTACCTGTGTGACTTGGTTAAGTAGCTAAACTTGCCTCATTTTAGCAATACAATTATTGTGAGAATGAAATAATTAAAATTACACTAAGCTTTTAAAATAGTGCCTGGCACATAGGAAGTTCTCAAAATATTCTTTGAGAGACAGTGAGTGACGTAGTTGGCACACATTCGCTTCAAGGCCCAGAGGATGCCCAGGGTTACAGGAGCTCAGCTCAGCTCACTGATGATATCACTTTGGCCACTTCAGATATGACTCTTTTGGCGAAACTGTAATGAAATAGCTGAAGTGTACTGAGTACTCATTATATGCTAGCTAAGAGCTTTACTTGGATTATCTCATGTAATTCTCAACAACTCTATGAGGAGCCATATCCCCATTTTATAAGGAGGAGGCCTGAGGGGCAGGGCTGGATTTTTGTCCATCGGTCTGACTGCAGAGCCTGCTGACTGAACCTCCGCTCCTTATTAGAGTGTTCTCTCACCTTCAGAATCCCTCAGCCTCTCCCATGTGCTCTGACCTTATTTTCCATTTTAGTTCACAGTGAAGTCTTGCTAACTAGAAAGTCTTTTAACCAGTAGGATCTGCATTTCAAGAGCTTTATGCAAATGAACAATGGGACCCTCCACTGGAGCTGCTGTTTGCAGAAGGGCTATGAAGGAGGAGGTACAAGGAATTTGGCCAAATGTGAATATTTATATTTTTCCAAATGATTAACTGTGGCAGCTTGTAAGGAAAATATTTGCCAATGCTCATGAACATTATCTAGTGTAATGTTATCTTTTGATTAAACAACATATGTTCTCTAATAATGCATATGTATGAGAGTTAAAGAGAAAGATGCCAAGATGCTCTGAATTCTGAATTTCTTAGATTTGGTGGATGCCCCAAGATTCTTACATAACTCAGGACTTCCAAGGGAGAAAGAGATAAGAATTCTGGTGATTTTGCATTGTTTCTCCCCTAAACCATCTACAAGTAATATTGTCAGTGTAAGTAATGTCAATAATAACACATGCAAAGAGCACTGGAGTAAGTTGGTAGTAGAAAGAAAATCAGCAATTTTATGAATTAGAATTTGATTTAACTTTTCAATGAAACTCATTTTATAGATTAGTGGGTCTCTAAGTTTAGCTGCATCAGCGTCACCCAGGGGCCTTGCTAACCAGATATCTGGGCTCCACCCAGAGTCTCTGATGCAGTAGATCCGGAGTAGAGCCTTAGAGTCTTCATTTCCAACCTGCTCCCAGCTGGTGGTGTGCCCCTAGTCTGGGGACCATACTTTGAGAACCATCTACCAAGACTGGAATTTAGATTGTGTGAAGCAACACACAAATATAGTGATTAACTGGAGGTCCCACTGTGATATTTAAGATGTGTTTGTTCTAACATGCTCTGATTGATTCATACACATTTTGTTTATTAAGGGTACCAGTGGTTTGATGAAATGATGTTGGCACAAAACCAGAATTGTGAACTGGACCCTAATTATAAACTTTCTAGTTTGTTTTTCTTGCTGTAGCCATTGGCAGATCTTCAGAAAAAAAAGTCAATGGAAACATGCCCATTTGTGGGTATCACAGTGCCTAAATGGGCACTTGATGTCTTGGTCATTGTTTTGTTTTGTTTTTATTTTTTTTCAGTCGATCAGCATGGTTGGGTTCTCTTGCCTGGTTCTATCCAGGATCTCCAGCCAGGTTCTGTCTGGTCATTGTTTGAATCATTCTTAGGTGCTGCTATCTCCATTCAAGACTTTTCTCAGCAACTCCTCAGTTCCTTGTAGGCTTGAATTCTCAAGACATATTTCAGAAGAATGGGACCATTGCATGTTTTTTCTTTGTTGGGCGAGGGGGGAGGGGAGGTTGTATTTTGAATGGTATTATTTATATCATATGACAGTTACAAATGTTAGAAAATATCTAACTCAAACCAAATCAGATATGAAAATATAACACCCAGATTGTCTGTACAATGGATGGCTCTTTGCATGGTGTCCCATGATCAAAAAATATTATTTCTAGAATAAGTAGAGTAGAGCTCAATTAAAAAAATCTTTATTGTTGAGAGTATTACAGATGTCCCCCTTTTTCCCCTCCATTGCCCGCTTCCACCTGGTTCCTGCTCCACCACAGGCCTTTACCACCCTGCACCCCTCACTCAGTTTCCCTCTGAGATTCATCAGTCTGTTCCATGTCTCCATGCCTCTGATCCTATTTTATTATTCAGTTTATTTTGTTCATTAAATTTCTTGTTTGTTTATTTTGATTTATAGATTCAATTGTTAATAGATATGTATTTATTTCCATTTTATTGTTCATATTTCTTCTTCTTCTTCTTCTTCTTCTTCTTCTTCTTCTTCTTCTTCTTCTTCTTCTTCTTCTTCTTCTTCTTCTTCTTCTTCTTCTTCTTCTTCTTCTTCTTCTTCTTCTTCTTCTTCTTCTTCTTCTTCTTCTTCTTCTTCTTCTTCTTCTTCTTCTTCTTCTTCTTCTTCTTCTTCTTCTTCTTCTTCTTCTTCTTCTTCTTCTTCTTCTTCTTCTTCTTCTTCTTCTTCTTCTTCTTCTTCTTCTTCTTCTTCTTCTTCTTCTTCTTCTTCTTCTTCTTCTTCTTCTTCTTCTTCTTCTTCTTCTTCTTCTTCTTCTTCTTCTTCTTCTTCTTCTTCTTCTTCTTCTTCTTCTTCTTCTTCTTCTTCTTCTTCTTCTTCTTCTTCTTCTTCTTCTTCTTCTTCTTCTTCTTCTTCTTCTTCTTCTTCTTCTTCTTCTTCTTCTTCTTCTTCTTCTTCTTCTTCTTCTTCTTCTTCTTCTTCTTCTTCTTCTTCTTCTTCTTCTTCTTCTTCTTCTTCTTCTTCTTCTTCTTCTTCTTCTTCTTCTTCTTCTTCTTCTTCTTCTTCTTCTTCTTCTTCTTCTTCT
>NW_005362190.1:1132722-1142281 GCF_000412655.1 Myotis brandtii | reverse complement strand
TGTCCCAGTGGCTCCTTACACTATCTTCATATTTTTGGATTCTTTTTGCTCTTCTGATTGGGTGTTGTTTGCTTCCTCATATTCCAAATTATTGATTTGATTCTAGGAATCCTCTACTCTACTGTTGGATCTCTGTAAATTATTCAGTATTTCAGTTAGTGTATGCTTAATTTCTCACTTATGTCCTTGAAAGTCTCACTAAGTCCCTTGACACGCTCATTAATTTCCTTGAAGCTCCCATTAAGTCACTTAAAGCTCTCATTAAGATCCTTGAGTAATTTTCTCTTGCTGCTTTTAAGATTCTCTCTTTGTCTTTAACTTTTGGCAATTTAATTATGATGTGTCTTGGTGTGGTCCTCTTGTTTGGGACTCTTTGCATTTCCTGGATTTGTAGGTCTATTTCTTTTACCAGGTAGGGGAAGGTTTCTGTCATTCTTTCTTCAAATAAGTTTTCAATATCTTGCTCTCTCTCTTCTCCCTTCTGGTATCCCCATAATGGGAATTTGGTACATTTGAAGTTGTCCCAGTGGCTCCTTACACTATCTTCATATTTTTGGATTCTTTTTGCTCTTCTGATTGGGTGTTGTTTGCTTCCTCATATTCCAAATTATTGATTTGATTCTAGGAATCCTCTACTCTACTGTTGGATCTCTGTAAATTATTCAGTATTTCAGTTAGTGTATGCTTAATTTCTCACTTATGTCCTTGAAAGTCTCACTAAGTCCCTTGACACGCTCATTAATTTCCTTGAAGCTCCCATTAAGTCACTTAAAGCTCTCATTAAGATCCTTGAGTAACCTTATAAAAGATTCTTGAGTAACCTTATAACTGTGGTTTTGAACTCTATATCCAGTAGTTTGCTTTCCTCCATTTCTTTCATTCGTGACATGTCTCTTTGTCTCCACATTTTGGCTGCTTCTGTGTTGATAGTGTGGCCTTGTGTGGTAGGTGTCCTATAGGGCCCAGTGGCTCAGCCTCCCCAATCACCTGAGGTGGACACTTTTGGTGCACCCCTTTGTGTGCTGGGTACACAGTCTTGTTGTAGTTAAGCCTTGATTGCTGTTGGCATCACTGGGAGGAATTGACCTTTAGGCCAATTGGCTGTGAGGACTAGCTGCAACTACAATGGGAGAGCTGCTGTGCAGGAGACAACCCTGTGGAGCAGGACTTGCTTCAGTGGGGCTTTTGTGCTCACTGAGTCTGCCCCTTGAGTGGGTCACTTGTGGATGTGTAGAGTTGTAATCTGGTATGCTCTGAATTGTCCACTGGATGCACTGGCTCTGGGGCCTCTCAGGAGTTGCAAAGTCAACCACTGCTTGGGTCCACCCGGCAGGAACTATAAAGAGATCTGCAGATGGCTGCTATTTGTATTGGTCTTAGAAGTACCCAGTCAAGTCCCAGCTGTGAAGCAAGGCAGATTGGTGCTAGTGCCGGGCCTTGGGCCTTATTTTGTGAGGTTTGGGGCATGCTGACTCCAGCTGATGCTTGTTTAAGATGTTTTAGCAAAGTCTGAAGCCTGAGCCAGGCCAGGCCATTCATATAGAAAAGCAGCTGCAAACATCTTGGGTGGGGCTTCAAATTGAATGGGTTGGGGTTTCATGGAATCACCAGTGGGGAGCAAACAGTGTGAGCCATGCTGATGGAAACTCAGATATGGCTGCCAGCCAGCTCTGGACAGGGGAGATGCCAGCACAGGAACAATGACCCCTGCAAGCACCCCTGTCTGGGAGAAAGTAGTCCTGAGTTCTTGCCCTGATGCCAGAAAATCCAGTTCCTCCCAGTATGTCCCTAGATTTCTTCAAAGCTACCACTCAGCATTGGAGCTCAGAGGAAGTGGGACTGTGTAAGTCCATGTGTGAGCCCTATAAGAGGAACACCTGGGATTCCAGCAGCCTCTGTGTCACCCAGCCCCAAGCCCCACTGGTTTTTTAAAAAAATATATATTTTTATTGATTTCAGAGAGGAAGGGAGAGGGAGAGAGAGATGGAAACGTCAATGATGAGAGAGAATCATTGATTGGCTGCCTCCTGTATGTCCCCTACTGTGGATCAAGGCCACAATTCTGGCATGTGCCCTTGACTGGAATCGAACCCGGGACTCTTCAGTCCATAGGCTGAAGCTCTATCCACTGAGCCAAACCAGTTAGGGTTCCCCACTGGTTTTTACAGCCTGAAGTTACAGGGACTTCTCTTCCCAGCTCTGGTACCCTGGGCTGGGGGTCTGCTTCTCATGAGAGGCCTTGGAGATATCTCCCCCGATTGAAAAAACACCACACGTGGGTGTCAGAGCCAGTTCCACGCCTCTGCCCCTCCTACCAGTCTCATGTGCTTCATTTTTTACTTCTGTAGTTGTAGGACCTCCATTCAGCCAGGTTTCAGGTGGTTCTGCATGATGGCCTTTCTGTATTTTAGTTGTGATTTTGGTGTGGTTGTGGAAGGCAGCGGGTACTAGTGTTTACCTATGCTGCAGTCTCGGTTCTCCTCTCAAGCTCAATTTTAAATGGGTGTTAAAACTATGGTATGTTAGATCCAGGATGGTTAGAGAAAGAATTCCCCTAGAATTCATGGACTTCTCTTAATTCAATCTAAATTAATTAACCCAGAGTCATCTTCCCAATCTGTTATGTTTCATCACAACTTTAATTTCCTTTTCTGGTCTAGAGCACCGTGAAGAATATGTGAACTTTAATCAGCAGGTCAATTGTCCAGGCTGTGGGATTCTGAACTGAGGGCTTTGAGCAGCTGTGCAGCCACACAAGGACACTGAGAAATAGAATTAATATATTTGCCTAGGCCAGTGGTTTCCAACCGGGGTCAATGTTGCCCCTCCACTGGGGACATTTGGCAATTTCTGGAGCCATTTTGGAGTATTACTGCTGGGGAATTGCTCCTGATTTCTAGTGCAGAGAGGCCAGGATTGCTGCTAACCATCTTACAATGCACAGGACAGCCCCTCACAACAACTATCCAGCTCCACATGACAATTGTGCCAAGGCTAAGGGCACCTGGCCTGAGGCAAAAGGGAAGGGGGTTGAGAGCCCCTCAGTTCATGGGTGACTTAGAAAGTTGAGTCTATTTCCAACTAAAGGACCCAAGAAGCCTATACTGTGACTTGGCAGCACCTGGTACTGGGAGGCCAGCCAGGAGGAAGAGGGAGACCGGAGAGGAGGGTCTGTCTGAGGCTGTGTGGGAACAAGGCTGCTTTCTCATCCCGCAGTGTGAAATCCAGCCCTTGGGAGAAAGTGACACTCACTTCAAAGTCAGAAACAAATAGGCCCTTTCCTGTTCTCCTCGTGTGGAGCTGCAGAAGCCATTAAATGCATTTGGAAGGAAGAATGATGATTTCTCTCCCTTCCGACACAATGTTCAGTTAATTTATTCTGACTGGATGTGGAGTGAGCCAGTGCTGGACAATGTGTGGAAATGCGCGCCCGTGCCTCATTATCTCTAATGGGAGTTTCAAAGGCGCAGGCAGGTTTAGTGTCCTATTTGGTCTGACTTGTAGAACACCTGTCAATAGGCTGCTTTCCTGCTCAGTCATTAATATTGAAATAATGTGGTTTAAAGGTCAAACTGTGCCCACAGCAATATTAAAATACATCATTCATTTTTTCTAGATTGTAATGCGAAGGACCAGGAGTGGAAACTTGCAGGAGACAATGAAAAGGTAGTCAGGGCCCTAACTAGGAGAGAGAAGCAGCCACATATATTTGTATTGTATTACTATAATTAATAAATTAAGGAGTCTCTCTCTCTTTTCTTTCTTTCTCTCTTTCTTTTTCTCTCTCTTCTCTCTCTCTCTCTCTCTCTCTCTCTCTCTCTCTCTCTCTCTTTCTTTTTTTTTTCTTTTCCTGGTCAGAAATTGACATTGTTTGGTTGACTTGTTGCAGAGCCAAATTACAGGGTACGAGGTCTGCCTAGTCCTAGACTAACCCTGGGTGAACAGGAGAGGTGGGGGCTTTCCTTCAGGGTTCCTGCAAGGCTCCTACTATCCCTCTCCCCTGCCTGTGACCTTGCCCCTTCCCATCCCAGGCTGCCATCCCCATTATCTTGGTGGTCTGCTCAGGTCTCCTCTCCTGGGAAATACCTTGGTTGGATGTCCCTACCACCTTTGCCTGCTTGCATCTCTTTCTCAGTAGAGGGCGCTAGTCTCCACCACTGTTGCTTTGGGAAGGAGCTCATTGACACATTTACAGGTGACACTGATAAGGAAATGGTAGTAAACATTTGTCAGGTTTTGGCCACTTAGCACCCTCCTTCTATCAAGTCTCAGTGCAATAGTAAATGCAGATGCCCGGCTCTTACCATGGGAGGAAGAGGACTCAAATGATTCCTTTCCAATAGAGGAGACTTCATAGATAACTCACCTCAGTGGCCTCACATTGAGTAGAATGTTCTTGCTTTTTGAAGTTCTGTAGCTTTCTTGATTCTCTGTAACCAACCTGGTTTTATAGTGATCCATTTACTTTCTGAATTTCCTGATGCTGTCCTTCCAAGAACTTCCTTTTGCCCAATAAAACAGAATTTTCACAAGACTTCTCCTGTTTTCTGGGAGTTATGTCTGAAGATAAAGCTGAGAACATTTGATACACACTCCACAAAAGCAGACTAATTTTGTGAACTTGAGCCCTTCCATTGCCTCTTGCCTTGATAACAAAGGCCATATAGGTTTCCTTTGCTGCTGTTCCAAATGATCACAAACTTGGTGGCATAAGGCAACACAGATTTACCATCTGACAGTGCTGGAGGCCAGAAGTCCAGGATGGGTCTTAGTGGGCCGACGTGGATGTGTTGGCAGAGCTGTGATTCTTCCTGACACCCTAACTGGAGACTCCGTCCCTTTGCCCTTTCCAGCCTCTAGAGGCTGGCCATACTCCTTGGTTCACACCTTTTTGCATCTTCAGAGCCAGTAACTGCATCACTCCCACATCTGCTTTTGTCATCACACCATAGATGACTCTGGCTGTACTGCCTCCCACTTTATCTTAAAAGGACCCTGTGATTATATCAGTTCACCAGGAAAACCAAAGAGATGTCACATGACCAGATCCACAATTTAATCACATTTGTGAAGTCTTTGCCATGTCAGGTAACATATTCACAGGCTCTGGGGATCAGGATGTGGACATCTTGGGGGCAGGGTGGGAGGGGGGAGGCATTATTCTTCCTCTCACACAGGGAGAGGATATTTTTAGATTTGTTTTCTATATACTTTTTCGTTTTGCACATTTGTTGATTATAAAATAAAACACAAATCCGGAAAACCAAAACTTCAAGCTAGTAAATTATTATAAGGCAAACACCCTTTGAACTACCATCCAGCCAAGAAACAGAACTTTGCCAGCCACCCCAGTTCTCCATACATCTCCCCCTAAATGCAGGCCCCTTCTTCCAAATGTAGCCAAACTGTATAGTATTTAGGTCTTTGACTGTCTTATGTTTTATCATCCAAGTGTACATCTCTGGACACTACCATGAGAATGTGCTAGGTGAGGCCATCTGACCCGAGGAGCATCCCACAGGCTGGATTTTGGGGATCACACATGAAGGCACAGTTCCACATGCTCCCTCTCCCCCAACTTCCTGCACATTGATGCTGGATCCAGAAGCCTGACTGGGCTGCAGGTGGTGGTGTGTTCTTCCACCAAGAGCCATAGCAAGTCTGTTTTAGCTCTTTTTGGTGTCAGCACTGCTGTTGCTCAATGGTCAGACTACTTAGTTCAGGATGGCACTCTAGTGATTTTTATTTTTTTTAAATAAATCTTATTGTTAAAAATATTACATATACAGTATCCTCCTCTCCCCCCTTTTGGTTCCCTCCAGCCCACAGTTCTAGTGATATTTAAAAAATAGTTTTGGGGAGGGAAGGATTTGTGGACCTTGAGCTTTTGTGGATATGGGGCTCCCCAACCACTCCACCCCTGACTGTCCTGTCACAAGGGAAGGACTTTAAGAAAACCATTTATTTATTTTTTAAAAATATATTTTATTGATTTTTTTTTACAGAGAGGAAGGGAAAGGGATAGAGAGTTAGAAACATTGATGAGAGAGAAACATCAATCAGCTGCCTCCTGCACACTCCCTACTGGGGATGTGCCCGCAACCAAGGTACATGCCTTTGACCAAAATAGAACCTGGGACCCTTTGGTCCACAGGCCGAGGCTCTATCCACTGAGCCAAACCAGTTAGGGCAGAAAACCATTTAAATGCATCCTGGGTACGAGACGTTGTAAGTCCTCTCCTTGCTACTACTAGAGTGATGTCTTGGAAGAGTCCTCGGGAGAAACTCAGGTGACCCTGAGGATTTGTGGTGTAAATGATAATGACAGAGGCTGGTGAGCAGCACTGACAGTAGGGGGGGGAGAGAGAGGGCTTTGCGGGGGGCATCCTGGAGTCCCCCTGCCTCAGAAGGATGCCAGTTGGGCAAGAGACCCAGCAGTCTGGGAAGTCTGGTTGGAATAGGAGCTGAGGGGCAGCCTCGAGAGATCAGGCTAGTAGGCATCACCCGTGTCACTGGGTTGTGCTCTATGGAGGTAACTGCGGAAGGGTCACCAGGGCATCCTCAGAAGTCCCCACCAAGAGCCACATTTGGACACCTGCCACACAGACCTTTGCTCCTCCCCTTTTTGTCCTTCCTCGAGGCGTGGACCTGGGGAACCAGAAGCAGAGCACTGGTGGAAGGAGGATGCGGAAGAAGCGGGGGAGAACAGAGGGCAGCCACCTTTCCCACAGCTCCTCTGCTGTCGGAGACTCGTGGGTCTGCCCTGAGATGGGGGTGAAGGCAGGAGCTTGAAAAGGGGGGAGAGATTAAAGTCTCGATGCGAGCAAACTGACAGAGTGACACTAAAAATGATGCCCTTCATTAATACGGGAAAAAGACAGAAAAGCTATAGATTCTGGTCTGCTTAAGTTGTTGCTGGGATGATGAAGGGAGTCCTGTAGAGGATGTTTGTGGGCAGCAATGAAAGGGGAGAAGCTTTTCAAAATGTTATACCCTATTGATTACTAAACTGACTTCACTCACCCAGAGGTAGTTCCCAGAGTTTGTTTCTGAGGCTTGAACCCAAAGCACTGTACCCAATGCCAGTGTACCCTGCCTCTCAGAAGTCTTTGCTGTGCAATGCAGGATACCTTTTAGAATTCAGGTTTGGAATGTTTTTGTGTTCTTCACAAGGTGGGGGTGGGAAGAGGAGGCTCTCTTTAGAAAAGGTTGTTTACTCCCTCACAGAATGGAACACAGTGCGTTCTGCCTGCACTTGTTTGGCCACGTCCTTGGCGAATGCTGTCAGGATGGAGGGCTGATGGGAGGGCCCACCACCTTGACCAGCTGTGGGGTTTTATGGCTTATACGTGTGATGCCACTCCAGGTCACTTAATGACTCCAAGACTAGTTTCCTTATCAGAATATAGCAACAAATTTGTATGCAATAACAACTTGTAGAATTGTGAGAGTCCAATGAGGTGACACATGTGAAAAAGCTTTTTAAATGGTACAGGTGTGTAAAACAGATTTTTTAAAGTTTAATTTTTGAATAGATAATGCATTTACATGATTTAAAATAAAGAGAAAGTTTCTTCTTACTCCTGTCCTCAAACTCCCCGCTCTGACCCCATTGTCTTACAGGTGTTTCTTCATGCATATACAAACAAACAGCAACATAGATCCTTATTTTCTCCCGCTTTCTACTCAAAGGTAGCATACTTTATACTTACTTTCCTGTAACTTGATTCTGTTCCCCTTCTATTTAAAAATATATTTTGAAATATGCTTCCATATCAATACATGTCTCATTTTTCTTTTTTAGCAGCTGGTTTAATAAATCCTCTATTGATACACATTTAGGTTGTTTTCAACATTTTTATATTCAGAAAAGTCTGCAAAGCAGTGTGTGTGTGTGTATGTGTGTGTGCGTGCGCGCGTGCATGTGCATGTGCGTGTGTGTGCGTGTTTGCATGTTAGTTTCTCTGTTGGAGGGAAGAGTTGTTCTCTCTCTGCCTGTGCAGGTGCCCTGGTTGGAAGGGCCAGGTTAGGCAGCTCTCCCTTTCTGCTGCTTTCAGGTTTTGCCTTGGACAGGACTGGACCATGCCAGAGGCCAGTCCTTTGTAGCTTTTAAATTTGAGGAAAGAGAAAGTAAGCAGGAAGGCTTGGTGGAGAGTTGGATTTCTCTCCCTGGGATGTGATGAGCCTGTCCTGGAGAGAAGGGACCAATATCGCTTCCTTCCCATACTTTAGAGCACTTTTCTCATCCAAGGAATGGAAATGCTTACAGCCACTCACAGGGTCATTGTGAGGCTGAATGAAATTGGAACCAGTTCCCAGCTCTAGGACTCTCTATAAACAGACACGTGGCTGTTCTGTTGGCAAGGCTATTTGATGGCTCCTCGCTCAGTTCAAGTCACTATCACAGGGTGAAATACAACAGGTGCCAGAGGAGCCCAACAAAACTTGTGTGTATGGCCATCGTTCATAGTTTGCGGTCTCAGAGGCCCAGGGAGTGTCATGCAAACGTGCTTGATGCTGGGACAGCACCCCTCGACCCTGCCACTGAGCACAACCCCGTCAGACACTGGCTGTTACACTGGCTCGTATGAAGGCAGCCCCCGGGGAACTGCAGAGCACGCTTGGGGTGATGCCAGGCAGTCTCTGTGGAGAGCAAAAAATTCCTGTAGAGAAGGGCAGAGGTCATTGTTGCAAAGTGAGGATGGAGGACAGGCAAGGACTGCATCATGACAAGTCTTGATTGCTAAGGTCAAGTTTTAGACTATTCTAAAAGCTATGCATTTGACTTTTTAAAAAAACAAGTTTGTCTTTTTTAGATTTCACATGTAAGTGAGGTCAGACAGTATTTGCCTTTCTCTGTTGCCTTATCTCCACTTAGCATAATGTCTTCAAGGTTCGTACATGTGGTTGCAAATGGCAGGCTTTCCTTCTTTCTCATGGCTGAATAATATTCGTTGTACATATGTACCACAGCTTCTTTATCTTCATCCATTCATTCATGACGGGCACTTAGGTTGTTTGCATATCTTGGCTGTTGTAAATAATATTGCAATATACATATGAGTGGTGCATATATCTCTTCAAGACTCTGTTTTCATTTCCTTTGGATATAAACCCAGAAGGGTAATTGCTGAAAGACAAATACTGTACACGAGCACTTAGATGTGAAATCTACAAAAGTCAGACTTGTCAAAACAGAGAGTAAAATGGTGGGTATTGGGGGCTTGAGATGGGGGATAAGAGAGATGTTGTTTAAGGGTACAAGCTTGCACTACTAGTAGATAAATGAGTCCTGGAGAGCTAGTGTACATTATACTGAATATACACAACAGTATTGTATTACAATCATCAAACCTGCTAAGAGACTAGATCAGTGATGGTGAACCTTTTGAGCATTTTGAAAAACCCTAACTTAACTCTGGTGCCATGTCACATATAGAAATTTTTTGATATTTGCAACCATAGTAAAACAAAGACTTATATTTTTGATATTTATTTTATATATTTAAATGCCATTTAACAAAGAAAAATCAACCAAAAAAAATGAGTTCGCGTGTCA
>NW_005362190.1:1122526-1125992 GCF_000412655.1 Myotis brandtii | reverse complement strand
GATGAGAGAGAAACATCAATCAGCTGCCTCCTGCACACTCCCTACTGGGGATGTGCCCGCAACCAAGGTACATGCCTTTGACCAAAATCGAACCTGGGACCCTTTGGTCCACAGGCCGAGGCTCTATCCACTGAGCCAAACCAGTTAGGGCAGAAAACCATTTAAATGCATCCTGGGTACGAGACGTTGTAAGTCCTCTCCTTGCTACTACTAGAGTGATGTCTTGGAAGAGTCCTCGGGAGAAACTCAGGTGACCCTGAGGATTTGTGGTGTAAATGATAATGACAGAGGCTGGTGAGCAGCACTGACAGTAGGGGGGGGAGAGAGAGGGCTTTGCGGGGGGCATCCTGGAGTCCCCCTGCCTCAGAAGGATGCCAGTTGGGCAAGAGACCCAGCAGTCTGGGAAGTCTGGTTGGAATAGGAGCTGAGGGGCAGCCTCGAGAGATCAGGCTAGTAGGCATCACCCGTGTCACTGGGTTGTGCTCTATGGAGGTAACTGTGGAAGGGTCACCAGGGCATCCTCAGAAGTCCCCACCAAGAGCCACATTTGGACACCTGCCACACAGACCTTTGCTCCTCCCCTTTTTGTCCTTCCTCGAGGCGTGGACCTGGGGAACCAGAAGCAGAGCACTGGTGGAAGGAGGATGCGGAAGAAGCGGGGGAGAACAGAGGGCAGCCACCTTTCCCACAGCTCCTCTGCTGTCGGAGACTCGTGGGTCTGCCCTGAGATGGGGGTGAAGGCAGGAGCTTGAAAAGGGGGGAGAGATTAAAGTCTCGATGCGAGCAAACTGACAGAGTGACACTAAAAATGATGCCCTTCATTAATACGGGAAAAAGACAGAAAAGCTATAGATTCTGGTCTGCTTAAGTTGTTGCTGGGATGATGAAGGGAGTCCTGTAGAGGATGTTTGTGGGCAGCAATGAAAGGGGAGAAGCTTTTCAAAATGTTATACCCTATTGATTACTAAACTGACTTCACTCACCCAGAGGTAGTTCCCAGAGTTTGTTTCTGAGGCTTGAACCCAAAGCACTGTACCCAATGCCAGTGTACCCTGCCTCTCAGAAGTCTTTGCTGTGCAATGCAGGATACCTTTTAGAATTCAGGTTTGGAATGTTTTTGTGTTCTTCACAAGGTGGGGGTGGGAAGAGGAGGCTCTCTTTAGAAAAGGTTGTTTACTCCCTCACAGAATGGAACACAGTGCGTTCTGCCTGCACTTGTTTGGCCACGTCCTTGGCGAATGCTGTCAGGATGGAGGGCTGATGGGAGGGCCCACCACCTTGGCCAGCTGTGGGGTTTTATGGCTTATACGTGTGATGCCACTCCAGGTCACTTAATGACTCCAAGACTAGTTTCCTTATCAGAATATAGTAACAAATTTGTATGCAATAACAACTTGTAGAATTGTGAGAGTCCAATGAGGTGACACATGTGAAAAAGCTTTTTAAATGGTACAGGTGTGTAAAACAGATTTTTTAAAGTTTAATTTTTGAATAGATAATGCATTTACATGATTTAAAATAAAGAGAAAGTTTCTTCTTACTCCTGTCCTCAAACTCCCCGCTCTGACCCCATTGTCTTACAGGTGTTTCTTCATGCATATACAAACAAACAGCAACATAGATCCTTATTTTCTCCCGCTTTCTACTCAAAGGTAGCATACTTTATACTTACTTTCCTGTAACTTGATTCTGTTCCCCTTCTATTTAAAAATATATTTTGAAATATGCTTCCATATCAATACATGTCTCATTTTTCTTTTTTAGCAGCTGGTTTAATAAATCCTCTATTGATACACATTTAGGTTGTTTTCAACATTTTTATATTCAGAAAAGTCTGCAAAGCAGTGTGTGTGTGTGTATGTGTGTGTGCGTGCGCGCGTGCGTGCGTGCGTGTGCATGTGCGTGTGTGTGCGTGTTTGCATGTTAGTTTCTCTGTTGGAGGGAAGAGTTGTTCTCTCTCTGCCTGTGCAGGTGCCCTGGTTGGAAGGGCCAGGTTAGGCAGCTCTCCCTTTCTGCTGCTTTCAGGTTTTGCCTTGGACAGGACTGGACCATGCCAGAGGCCAGTCCTTTGTAGCTTTTAAATTTGAGGAAAGAGAAAGTAAGCAGGAAGGCTTGGTGGAGAGTTGGATTTCTCTCCCTGGGATGTGATGAGCCTGTCCTGGAGAGAAGGGACCAATATCGCTTCCTTCCCATACTTTAGAGCACTTTTCTCATCCAAGGAATGGAAATGCTTACAGCCACTCACAGGGTCATTGTGAGGCTGAATGAAATTGGAACCAGTTCCCAGCTCTAGGACTCTCAATAAACAGACACGTGGCTGTTCTGTTGGCAAGGCTATTTGATGGCTCCTTGCTCAGTTCAAGTCACTATCACAGGGTGAAATACAACAGGTGCCAGAGGAGCCCAACAAAACTTGTGTGTATGGCCATCGTTCATAGTTTGCGGTCTCAGAGGCCCAGGGAGTGTCATGCAAACGTGCTTGATGCTGGGACAGCACCCCTCGCCCTTGCCACTGAGCACAACGCTCAGGGTGATGCCAGGCAGTCTCTGTGGAGAGCAAAAAATTCCTGTAGAGAAGGGCAGAGGTCATTGTTGCAAAGTGAGGATGGAGGACAGGCAAGGACTGCATCATGACAAGTCTTGATTGCTAAGGTCAAGTTTTAGACTATTCTAAAAGCTATGCATTTGACTTTTTTAAAAAACAAGTTTGTCTTTTTTAGATTTCACATGTAAGTGAGGTCAGACAGTATTTGCCTTTCTCTGTTGCCTTATCTCCACTTAGCATAATGTCTTCAAGGTCCGTACATGTGGTTGCAAATGGCAGGCTTTCCTTCTTTCTCATGGCTGAATAATATTCTTTGTACATATGTACCACAGCTTCTTTATCTTCTTCATCCATTCATTCATGACGGGCACTTAGGTTGTTTGCATATCTTGGCTGTTGTAAATAATATTGCAATATACATATGAGTGGTGCATATATCTCTTCAAGACTCTGTTTTCATTTCCTTTGGATATAAACCCAGAAGGGTAATTGCTGAAAGACAAATACTGTACACGAGCACTTAGATGTGAAATCTACAAAAGTCAGACTTGTCAAAACAGAGAGTAAAATGGTGGGTATTGGGGGCTTGAGATGGGGGATAAGAGAGATGTTGTTTAAGGGTACAAGCTTGCACTACTAGTAGATAAATGAGTCCTGGAGAGCTAGTGTACATTATACTGAATATACACAACAGTATTGTATTACAATCATCAAACCTGCTAAGAGACTAGATCAGTGATGGTGAACCTTTTGAGCATTTTGAAAAACCCTAACTTAACTCTGGTGCCATGTCACATATAGAAATTTTTTGATATTTGCAACCATAGTAAAACAAAGACTTATATTTTTGATATTTATTTTATATATTTAAATGCCATTTAACAAAGAAAAATCAACCAAAAAAAATGAGTTCGCGTGTCA
>NW_005362190.1:1116374-1122112 GCF_000412655.1 Myotis brandtii | reverse complement strand
TGTCAGCATTTTGGAAAACCCTAACTTAACTCTGGTGCCGTGTCACATATAGAAATTTTTTGATATTTGCAACCATAGTAAAACAAAGACTTATATTTTTGATATTTATTTTATATATTTAAATGCCATTTAACAAAGAAAAATCAACCAAAAAAATGAGTTTGCGTGTCACCTCTGACACGCATGTCATAGGTTCGCCATCACTGGACTAGATCCTAATTATTCCCACCATAAAAAGGAATCATGTTGTAGTGACGTGATAGAGGTACAATGACAATCATATTACAATATATACACATATCAAATCAACACATTTCCACCATTAATGTATACAACATTATGAGTCAAATATATTTCAACAAAACAAGCAAACAAACAAACAAACCCCCAAACGATGGGTTCCCTGAGGAGTTTAAGTAAGAGCGTGACCTGAAGTGCGCCTGCACTTGCATGTGGAAGGAGCACTCTGAACAGCGTGGCAATGGATGTAAGGGGAAGGCACTGGCAGGGAGCAAGGGGAGGCCCCCCTGCGGGGTAGGATCATGGGAATGGAGGCTGAGACCCATCAGAGTGCAGAGCGGTGAGGGTTAGGGAGAGGGCAGAGGGCAGAGGGCAGAGCCTGGCATGACTTCCTGTTCCTGACTCTGCTGGCCACTTGGGTGGCAGTGCCATTGCTTGAGCTGTATGCCCAGGAGAGAAGCTGGTGCTGCATGAGGCTGCAGAGCACCATCTGGCAGGAGCTTGAGAGGCTTGGGGGACGTCCAGATGGAGATGTGTAGCCGGTAGTTTAAAACGTTAGTCTGGCATGGGAGGAAGGTCAGGCCTGGCTACGCACTAGACCCGTGTCCTATAGATTCTTTTGACATTGTTAGGTATTTTTTTGGGACTGTTCTTTTCTTTTTTTCTTTCAGGTTTGCATTCTCTCCCACACCCTCAAAGCTGCCTTCCCCCTACAGTGGAGACCATGCTACCTAAGCTCCAAACCTTGTTGGATGGTGTTCCTTCACCAGGGACCTTGATGACTGTGACCACCTGCTTGCTAAACAGCCTGGCCTTGCACATCTGAACGTAATAAGCTAGCATTTCTTGCCTCTGATGGATGCTGAATCCACCAGCTACAATCACATGTAATACAAAGGTAGATTAAAGGTTTCCTTTTTTGATTACAGGAATAATGATCAATTATGCAGCTGTTTGTCTAATCAACATATCAGCAGGTCTCCTGACTGGAATTCTTAAAAGGGTCCTTTCAAAACATCCATGGCAAATTGTCATCCCCCCTCACTCCCACACACCTACTGCTTCTTCATTTAGTGGAATTAATGAACTGTTGTTCCCTCTTTTCTGTATGGATGTCTACAAACCTATAGGCAGATGCCCTGGTAAGAAACACAGTTGTAGAGAAGAAAGTGAAAGTCCTTCTGTGTATCTTTTTGAACATTGTAGGATAAACACGGCGGCAGCAATTCCCCACATTCTCCAGTCTGGCCTATCATCAAAGAAGAAGAAAGACCTCCACGGGCTGAGTGAATCTTTGTAAATTCAGTAACTCCTTTGAAAAAAAACACCTCACATTTCCTGCTGCCATAGTAACCATCATTTTCAAGCGGATGGTAAATAAAAACAGGGCCCCGTGGCTTCCTGTGTATCTCATGCCTGTATTCTCTTTTAAATATGGAAACGTATGCCTCCTTTCCTTCTGAGGTGCTGGTCTGTTGATCTCATTCTCATTGTATCTGAGTGGAGTCATTGGGAAAGCTCAAGTTAGTCTTTCTGAGTTAGGAGATAAGAAATGCATGGGACCGAAGTGCCAATATTCACTTTAATGCGGTGAGAGGTTTCATGTTCCTGAGAGCAGATACATCATGGAAAAGAATTTTAAGAAGTGCTCCCCTTGCCTGGCTAAAGCAGCGTGGCAGATCTGTGCCAGCTGTTCACAGCTGGGGCGGGAAGACCAGGGCTGTTTTGAGACATTTCATGTTTTTTACAGTTCACTTTGGGAGGAGCTGCCTGATACATCATGGAAAAGAATTTTAAGAAGTGCTCCCCTCGCCTGGCTAAAGCAGCGTGGCAGATCTGTGCCGGCTGTTCACAGCTGGGGCGGGAAGGCCAGGGCTGTTTTGAGACATTTCATCTGTTTTTCACAGTTCACTTTGGGAGGAGCTGCTGGCAGGGGATGGTTGCCCTTTCGATCCTGCTCGGGTCCTGACGGGCAGTCCTGTTGGATGCCCATCTGATAGGCTGAATCCCGGAGGGGAGCAGGGGAGCTGGGCCTCGCCCTTCATCCACTGGGCCAGACAGGGCAGCAGTGAGGCATTCTGGGAGGCCGAGGCTTGAACACTGTCTTCACTAACCTTGAGTTAAAGCATAACTAATTTTGCATATTTAAAATACACCCCAGGAAAAGGTCTCCTTCAAAAAACAGCCTTGATTTAGCTAAATGTTCCCCTTTTGCATTCCCATAGACTCCATCTTGTCGCTCAGAGAATATTTTATGTTCATGTTTCATTTCACCCACAAAACTCTCCACTTTTTAAGGGCAAAGCCAGGCCCTTTTTCATTCTTATGCCCTAGTGTCCAGTCCAGTCCTGTGCCGAGTTGGTCCTCAAACTTCTTTCAGAACTAAACTGAGCTGAAAAGCCATATTCCATCCCTCACAGTGTGCTTCTCCAGGGCAGACAACATTGGTCTTTACAATAATAATGAAGTTAGCAGCTTACGCTGATTGGGTAATTGCATGCAGTATTATTTCTAATCCTCTCACCAATTCCTTGAGATACAGTCTGTTATTGTCCCCATTTTTCAGACAATGAAACTGAGTTTGAAAGGAAATTAGCTTGAATTTGTAATACAGAGCATTTGGTCATTACCTAGATGCTATACTGCCTCCCAGGCCTAAGCATAGTCCCCTGTTTAGCAAAGATATTAACAGATGTTTACTGAATGAATAAATCTCATTGAGACTCTGGTAGCTCAAAGTCATTAAATGTGTCCAACTTGCTTTTGAGAAGTAGTCAACATCTAATGTCTCAGGGTCTGGCCGGTTGATGTTTAGGAGACTCTTGTGGTAATGGATCATGATAGGAGTTCACATATATTTGGTTCTTATTCTTCCAGGTGCCTGGTGTAATTCTCTTCCCTATTACTTTCTGTGAGTCACGGACATGTGATTTGCCTTAGCTTACGACATGTGAGTGGAAGTGATCAGAGTCACAGGTGGAAGCTCTAAGGGTCAGTGTGTGCTTCCCCATAGAGTCCAGTCTTTCCCCTGCAGTGCAAATGTGAGCACAAAGGCCAAGAGGGTGCCTTTCTCAGCCCGAGTCCCTGAGTGACCCTAGTAACAAGGCTCCTCAATGATACATGTTGATCATATGCAGTGTGAGGGAGAAAAATTTTTTATTGTTGCTACTAGAGGGGGTCCCTCAGCCTGGCATGCACCCTCATATGGTTCTTAATTTTTTTCTGACTGACTTATTTCATTAGCATGTTGTTGAAAATGGCACTGTTTCATCCTTTCTTATGGCTGAGTAATATTCCATTGTGTATCTGTTCCACATCTTCTTTATCCATTCTTCTATTGCAGGACACTTTGGGTGTTTCTATGTTTTGGCCACGTGAATAATGCTGCAATGAGCCCAGGGGTGCATATATCTTTCTGAATACATGATTTCCAGTTTTTTGGGTATATACCCAGGAGAGGGATTGCTGGGTGGTATCGTAGCTCTATTCTTAATTTTTTGAGGAATTGCCATACTGCTTTCCATAGTGATTGTACCAGCCTATATTCCTTCCCACCAGTAGTGAATGAGGATTCCATGTTTTCCACAGCCTCTCCAACATTTGTCATTGCTTGGATTATTGAAAATGGCCACTCTAACAGGTGTAAGGTGGTAACTCATTGTAATTTTGATTTCCATTTCCTTAGTTGCCAGTGAGGTTGAACATCTTTTCATATTTCTATTGCCTATTCATATGTCTTTTTTAGGAGAGGTGTATTTTCAGGTCCTCTGCCCACTTTTTGATTGGGTTGTTTGTTTATTTGGTGTTGAGTTTTATAAGTTCTTTATATATTTTGGAAATTAAACCTTTGTTAGAGCTACTGCTTGAAAATATCCTGTCCCAATAGGTAGGAGAAAGATGGCGACCGGCAGGAAGGTAGGGAGGGAGAGAGTGTGAGAGAATGAGGGAGCTATAGAGGAGTGTGTGGACGTGTGTGGGTGTGTGTGTGTGTGAGTGAATGCTGGGACAGTTAGATCCTGCAGGTCTTTTCAAGGGGCTGCCAATCCAGGCAGTCTTAGACAGCAAAACCCCGCTGCTGCCGCAAACACTCCACAATAGGGCTTTCTGCACACACGCAGCAGCAGCAGCTCTGCCTGACTTTGAGCCTTGGTGTCCGACATGGGAAGTTTGTTTCCCTCGACCAGGCTATGCGGGCGGGGAGACTGTGCTGAATTTGAGCGTAGGTGCACATCCTTGGGGAGACTGGTTTCTGTGACCAGATCCCACGCCCACGCAGGGCAGGGAGACAGCGGCAGAGTTTGAGTCTGGACGTTCGGGAACTTGGGGAATTTGTTTCCCACGACTAAGCTCCGCACCCAGGCAGGGAGACTGTGCTGTATATGATCCTGGGTGTGCATCCTTGGGGAGACTGGTTTCTGTGACCAGATCCCACGCCCACGCAGGGCAGGGAGACAGCGCTGAGTTTGAGCCTGGACTTGCGAACTCGGGGAATTTGTTTCCCACGACTGGGCTCCATGCCCAGGCGGGGAGACTGTGCTGAGTTTGGGCCTGGATGCATATTGTTGGGGAGACTGTTTTCTACAACTGGGTCCTGTGCCCACGCGGGGAGACAGCGCTGAATTTGGGCCTGGGGGTGCAGGCCCAGGGAGTTTGTTTCCCACGACCAGACCCTGCACCCTAGCAGAGAGGCTGCGCTGAATTTGAACCTCAACATGCGAACCTGGGGAGTTTGTTGCCCTCGCCCAGGCGCTGCACCCAGGCGGGGAGAGTGTGCTATATTTGAGTCTAGGTGCGCAACCTTGGGGAGATTGTTTTTCGCGACTGGGTCCTGCGCCCACACGGGGAGACAGCGCTGAATTTGAGCCTGGGGGCACGAACCCGGTGAATTTGCTTCCCATGACCAGACCCAGCACCCAAACAGGGAGACTACGCTGAATTTGAAACTGAACGTGCGAACTTGGGGAGTTTGTTCCCGGCGACCAGACCCCGTGCCCACGCAGGGGGGCAGCACTGAATTTGAACCTGGATGCATGGACACGGGGAGTCTGCTTCCTGCAGTGCACGCCTGCGTGACCAGACCCCACACCCACACTGAGCGGCAGTCACACCTGACTTTGATTCAGGGCAAGCACACACAGAAGGCTGTTTTCCACATGGCAGGAGTGGGCCTCCTGCCAACACAGTGCAACTGTGCAACCCGATCTCCCAAGCGGATCGGGGACCCTGAATCTCCACAGAAGAGGCAGCAATGAGCACCAGGGACTAGACTCTGTTTCTCATTGCGTGCATCCGGGATCCCTGATTCCAAGTACATTCACACTAGGAGCCAGAGACTCCAATTCTTGGTGCATGCGCACATAGGGACCCTGATTCTTGGTGCGAGATAGCACCAAGCAACAGAGAGTCTGATACTCGATTTTCGATTTTCGGCACGGACACAGGGAGCCTCTGACTCCTGACACGCACTAGGAGACTTTGATTTTTGGCACACCCCAGCA
>NW_005362190.1:1108018-1113132 GCF_000412655.1 Myotis brandtii | reverse complement strand
CCTAATATGTGGTCTATCTTTGAAAATGTCCCATGTGCACTGGAGAAGAATGTATATTCTGTAACTTTGGGGTGAAATATTCTGAAGATGTCCATTAAGTCCATCTGATCTAGTGAGTCATTTAGGATTGCTGTTTCTTTGCTGTTTTTTTTGTTTAGAAGATTTATCCAGTCATGTCAGTGGGGTATTAAAGTCCCCTATTATGACTGTATTGCTGTCAATCTTTCCCTTAAAGTCTTCCAGAAGTTGTTTTATATATGAAGGTGCTCCTATATTGGGTACATATATGTTTACCGAGGTTATATCTTCTTGTTGGATTGATCCCATAAGTATTATGTGGTGACCTTTATTGTCTCATGTGATGGCCTTCATTTTGAAGTCTATATTGTCAGATATGAGTATTGGGACCCTAGATTTTTTTTCATTTCCATTTACATGGAAAATGTTTTTTCATCTCTTTACTTTTATCCTGTGTGAGTCTTTTGTTCTGAGGTGGTTCTTTTGTAGAGAGCATATATTTGGGTCCTGTTTTTGTATCCATACAGCCACCCTATGTCTTTTAATTAGAGCATTTAATTCATTTACACTTAAGTTATTATTGATAGGTACTTATTTATTGTCATTTTAATTGTGTATGTCTATGATTATCTCTCTCTATTTATTCTCATTATAGCAGTCCCTTTAACATTTCTTGCCATGCTGGTTTGGTGGTGAAAACTCCTTTATCCCCTTTTTGTCTTGGAAGCTCTTTATTTCTGCCTCTGTTTTGAATGATAGCCTTGCTGGATATAGTAATATTGGTTTCAGATCCTTGGTTTTCATTATCTTGAATACTTCGGACCATTCCCTTCTGATGAGAAATCAGTTTCTGATGATAAATCAGCTGACAGTCTTATGGGAGCTCCTTTGTAGGTAACAAATACCTTTTTATTTTTGCTGCCTCTATGATTCTTTATGATGTGTCTGGGCATTGGTCTGTTTGGTTCATTTTGCTTGGGACTCTCTGTGCCTCCTGAACTTTTGTGACTTTTTGCTTCAAACCCATTCTCTATCCCTTGTTCACTTTATTCCCCTTCTGGTACTCCTATGATATGAATATTATTATATTTCAAGTTGTCCTACAGCTCTCTTGAGCTATCCTGTTTTTTAATTCTTTTTTTCTTTTTGGTTCTCTGATTGAGTGATTTTTCCTACCCTGTCTTCTAATTTACTGATCTTATCTTCAGCTTCCCTTAATCTACTGTGTATTACTTCCACTGTGTTCTTTATTAGTGCTATGTCATTCTTTATAGTTATTGTATCTTCTCTCATGCTGTTGAACATCCTTGCTATGGTTATTCTTAATTCTATGTCTGATAAATTTCTTATCTCCATTTTATTTAGCTCTTCTTCTGGAGAATTCTCTTGTTCTTTCATTTGGGTTTTTTTATATGGTCTCCCAATTTTAGCTCCTTGTTTGTTTGTTTTTTTTCTGTGTATTAGCTAGATCTGCTATGACTCTCAATAGTTAGTGCAGGACAGTGTCAGACACTGGTTCTGATTGGCCCTGAGTACCTGTTTGGAGCTATCAGCAATCCATAGCTTATGGCTCTCTCTGTTAGTGCTGAGTGCCTTTGGAAAGGACCTAGATGTGCACCAAGATCTGCTTTTCCTAGCCCTGGGCCCCAAATGAGGTTAGGCAAAGATTCAAAGCCTCCAGCGACCCACCTCTGCCAACAATATGATTGTCTTCACTCTTGATTAGCTTCAGGCTATCAACCATAGGGTGGGGTGAGATGTTTTCCAACAGGGAGGGCAGTTGCTTCTGCCTGCAGGCTGATTGTTATTCTCAGTCTCTTATTGGGCATCAGAGACTCCAAAGAGTGGAGGAAGGGGTTTTTCAATGAGGTGGGGCAATTTCTTCCCCTCCAGGCAAAAGCTGCCTGGATGGTAAAGGTCTGAAGGAGAAATATGTCCTCTCCAGTATGAGGGAATGACTCAGCACAGGAAACTGGGTGTCTCTAACTCTAGAGCCCCCAACCTGGCTTCTGCTCACACAGCTTCACTCCACTCTGCCCTTCCTCGGTCAGAGCCCCAGGTGAGTGGCTGCATACAAACTATTGTGTGTTGGCCCTTTAAGAAGGTGCCTGCATTTCCAGCCATCTCTCCCTAGCAGACAGAAACCATGTTGCTTTTTACCGCCAGTTGTTATGTGGACACCTTTCTCAGTTCTAGGGTTCTGGGATGAGGAGCCGAGCTTGGGGTTTAGACCTTAGAGTTCTCAGAGGGAAATCCCCCACAGCTGAGATATCCCTCCAGGGCTGCAGCTGCTGTCTGTAGGAATTGAGCCGGCCCCTTTGTGCCTCTGCACTTCCTACCAGTCCCAATGTGGTTTCCACTTTCCATTCTTGGTTATCAGGTTCTCTCCAGCGAGTCTTCAGTTGAATATTCAGGATGGTTTTTCTGTATTTTAGTTGTAATTCCAGTTTGGTACTGGGAGCATGTCATTGAAGTTTCCACTTACTCCGCCACTATTTTGGAATCTTCCTGGGTCATTCTTTTCTTTAAAAACTAAGTATTAGTTAAATGTCTCTTAATGCTACAATTTTTCATTCCATCCTGTGCCCACGTCCAGCTGCCTGTCTGGTCCAGGGCTCTAGGACTCCAGTCCTGGTGGGTGCTGAGAGCCAGCTCCTGCAAATTGCAAACGTCCCATGGCAACAGGCTCTTAAACTATCTTTGCTCAGACATCTGTCAAGGAGAAATCAAAGATTGGCCTCTCCATTCTGTGTGACAATGAAAGACAGGGAGACATTGAGGTGCAAAGTGACCTTCCTATTCTCTGGGCAGCAGTTGTGATGAAAGATGAAGCTGGCACTTAAGACTCCAGAGTCTGGTGTCAGAGAGTTGTCTGCCAGCCTTTGGTACTCTTGGCAGGAAAGCTGGATGTTTCAAATTGTAAGTGGGCTCTACTTTAATAAAATCTGACATGCGGAATCTAAATGGACCACAAAGACAAAGTAGGGCACATCTAAAAAGCATTTACTGAAGTTGAAAGGGTAAGCACCAGCATTCCTGGAAACAGTTTCCAAAATATCAAAAAATAAGAATCTTACTTGTGTAGATTGTTTTTTTTAAAAAAAAGTTTACTAAAAGAGATTAGAAGCTTTTAAAAACAATTTTTAACAATGAATTATATGCAAGCATACAATTATTATCCTAGATGGGATAGAAAGGAAATGACATGTCAAGGTCATGCAGATGTTGTGATTGCATTGCAACAAAATTGGGATTTCATGTAAGTGTGATTGGAACTGTTTAGTTATGACACCAGGCAATACATAAACATATGGAATGAGCGCAGACATTGACAAATGTATAGATGGCATCATTATATGTGTGTGACTTCTGTTTTGTACATCTGCCACAAAGAAAGAATAAAGCCTGTGATTGTCTTAGACTAGCAAATTAATGTCTAAAAGTTGGAGAAAAGACAGACATTGTATTTACCAGAAACTCATAAAGTACCAGAAGCTGTAAGTGAAAGTGTGAGAACCAGTTTTCTAGTGCTTGGAAATGTTATCAACATCTCAGTTGTAACTGCAAATAATGTGAGATTTAAAAACAAATACAAATATGTTCTTGTTTGGAAATGCTTTAAACTTTGGTTCTTATCAGTAAATCTAAATATCTTCATTCCATGAAAAGCTCTGACATTTTATTTTCAAAATGTTGTTTTTCCTTTTGGCACCCACCTATTCTGCTTCCTTAGCCCTTCTACAACAATCATAAAAATCACCCCAGACTTTTAGAGTTCATTGTGCTGTGCTGGCTCCAACTCAGAAGCTGTCTGGACTTTTTAGAAGAATTGTTTCAACATATTTTGTTTTACTGTGTAGTTATCATACTTATCATGCCTTTTTTTTTGAGGAAGGGGAGTAGCAGAAATAAATATACCTTTAAAAAATCATAATGTCTTTTTAATCAGTAAGGGGACATGGCCATGCAATTGGCTTTTGTTTTTCTTGCAGCTCTTGGATTCTCTCTCTATGGAATCTTATTGGGTGAACCCTAGGGCACTGGTGGCAGTGGAGTGGGACCTCCAGCCTCTCCATGGGGTAGGTACGTGATAGTGTGATCCCTGGCAGGTGGCATTAGCAAGAAGGAGAACATTAAAGTTAAGGGGAGCAGGTAGATGTGGGCACAAATCTCAGAGGGAAGGCAGGGGTGGGTGGGAAGAGATTAACCAAAGAATTTATATACATATATGCATAATACTTGGGTTCAGACAATAGTGTGGTGAAGGTCAGGGGCAGGGAGGAGGAGGGCAGGTGCAGGCTAGAAGGGTTCAACGGGAAAAGCTGATATCTGTAATATTTTTCAACAATAACGATAGATTTTTAAGAAAAGTATGTCAACCAAAAGACTTGCATGCATGCATATAAGCATAACCAATGCATACAGACACCGGGGGATGAGGGCATGAGTGGGGGGATAGGGGACAATGGGGGTATAAGAATACATTTGTAATATCTTAATCAATAAAGGAAAAAATTAAAAAGAAAAGTATGTCCAAATAATTTTTAAATCACTTCCTTTCAAAAGGTAGAGCCTATTCTTCACCTTCCTCTCCTCCCCCTGAGTGTGGGCTGAATTTGTTGACTTGCTTATAAAGACAGAATAAGGCAGGAGTGATAGTGATGGCAGAGCATGACTGCAGGGACTAGGTTACAAAAGGTATTGTGGCTTCCTCCTCTCGGTCTCTGTCTGTCTGTCTGTCTCTCTCAGACACTGCTCACTCTGGGTGGTGCAGGGGACCTCTCTACAGGGCTGGTTGAGTGCCCTCGTGACATGTGTCAACTGGTCAGGCACTCCAGGGGGGACCCCCACCCTGAAGGGGCTGTGGCTAGCCTGCAAACAGCCATCAACCCCTCACCCAGGCTGGCCAGGCACTCCTATATAATAAAAAGGTAATATTCAAATTGACCCTAACAGCAGAAAAACTGGGAATGACTGGTCACTATGACACTCACTGACCACCAGGGGGCAGACGCTCAATGCAGGAGCTGCCCCCTGGTGGTCAGTGCACTCCCACAGGGGGAGCTCTGCTCAGCCACAAGCCAGGCTGATGGCTG
>NW_005362190.1:1106257-1107358 GCF_000412655.1 Myotis brandtii | reverse complement strand
CACAAATTTTTGTGCACTGGGCCATACATATATATATATATATATATATATAATCACATTTTTTAAATTCAAGCAAGTTCAAAATATCCAAAAGGGCAGCAGACAGACAGAAAGTAATTTTATGTTATGTATTAAACACAATAAATAAACTTCTTTGGAATAACTACAATGTCAAATGTACATTGTTAGAAGTACAAAGAGAAATGAACACACTTAACATAATTCTGAAAATAAGTATGCAGTTTCAAATGGCTATGAAGTGAGTGGGAGCACAGGCATATATGGAAGGTGTCACCTTAGAAAGGAGGGGGACTCGTGTCCTTGGGCAGAAGCATGAAGTCGGAGAATGGTAGTCATAGAGAGCTCACAGGAAGTGGCACCACAGACCACCAGTGGTCCTTTCTTTCTTCCTTAGAAAAAGAACCTCTGACGTTTCAGTAGAGCCAATGGCCACCCAGAGAACATGGCAATCTCCAGACTCTGTGAAGCCATGGTGGTACAGGACATTGAAAAGCTAGGAAAATTCCAGGGCAGGAGGAGTAGGGAAACTGAGACAGGAAAGTTAAAACAAGGCCAAACAGTGTGGGCAATTTGCAGTCAGCTTATAACTAACAAGCCATTATCTTCCACAAATCAAGCAAATGGTGGAAAACCTCCCTAACACAAGAATGCAGGAAAAGAGGGGGGAAGGGAAAGGAAAAGGGGGAAGTTTTTCTCCCTAGGCAGAGAAGCCAGCAGTCTCAAGGCTTGGTGAGATAAAATTGCCCGGTGCTTCTCATGAATTCTGGGAAGGCCACAACAAAGTAAAAAGGGACCTTGAGAATTAATCTGTACCAACATACTCAGCAGAGGAATCCTGAAACCTATAGACAGGAGAGTACATAACACCTCAAACTCCCACCCAACTAGCTCTTCAGATTAGCTGAGATCCCATCTGTGCTTCATAAGCCAGATGCATAGATTTGCTTGCCTTGCCTTTTAAATAAAGGTGCAGCTTTAATTGCCTTAATAAAATTAGCTTTATCACAATGCAATCATCTGGAGTTTTCTCATTTAAATTCATTTATATGAGAAGACAAGACTCGAGGTTGGGGACAGCCC
>NW_005362190.1:1064302-1105747 GCF_000412655.1 Myotis brandtii | reverse complement strand
GCCATCTTGGTTGGGTTAATTTGCATATAATCACTCTGATTGGCTGGTGGGCGTGGCTTGGGGCATAGTGCCCCTGGCTATGGTGAAGAGGCGTGTGGCCGTGGCCCAGTTAGTGTTTCTCTCTGGGCCTCTGCTTCCTTGTCTATACAGAGGGGTGATGTGGTGAAGGGCTTCGTTGTTCTTCTGATCTCAGAGTGTGGGACCAGCCCCTCTCTGGGCCCTCTTTCTGAGATATGGTGTGGGTGATGTTCTCCAGCAACAAAGCATTTGCCTTGGAGAGCAGGGGAGAGAGAGGGGACATCCCTGGGCCAGGCAGGGATGGAAGGGTTAGGGGCCGATTTCAGCACTCCCTGCTTGCAGGCAGGAAGCTTGGCTTCCTCCATCCCCAGGGCAACCAAGCCTCCTGCTTGCTCCAGCTCCGTGGCTGCCATCTTGGTTGGGTTAATTTGCATATAGTCGTTCTGAATGGCTGGTGGGCATGGCTTGGGGCGTAGTGCCCCTGGCTATGGTGAAGAGGCATGTGGCCTTGGCCCAGTTATTGTTTCTCTCTGGGCCTCTGCTTCCTTGTCTATACAGAGGGGTGGTGTGGTGAAGGGCTTCGTTGTTCTTCTGATCTCAGAGTGTGGGACCAGCCCCTCTCTGGGCCCTCTTTCTGAGATATGGTGTGGGTGATGTTCTCCAGCAACAAAGCATTTGCCTTGGAGAGCAGGGGAGGGAGAGGGGACATCCCTGGGCCAGGCAGGGAAGGAAGGGGTAGGGGCCGATTTCAGCACTCCCTGCTCCAGTGGAGCACACAGCACTCCAATTCCACTGTATATCAATCCTGTAGTTATTAATTTTAGGCCCCATATATTAATGTCTGCTGTTTCCCAACACAGGCCATTCATTGCAGCCCAACAGGTCTTTGTTAATCGTCTTGCTTGTCTCTACCAATGTTTCTTCATGCTGTCCCTCTGCTTTGCATATCCTCTCTCCTTCCTTTTATGCTTAATCCTCAGGGCCTGGTGTTTGCTCTGAGTTTTTTTCCTGATTTTTCGGCTCTACACTGAGTTCTACGTTGAGCTTAGCGTCGGCACCATCCATCATCCCTAACTGCTGCATAGTTATTAAATTTTGAAACTGAATTCCCAGCTGTGGAGGGTAGGGGGCCCCTTCCTGGGGGCCCTGCTGATGCTGGGTGACTGCAGCCAAAGTTTTCCTGGTCCATTTCCCCCAGAGCTCTCTCAGGGGCAAGCTGCTCTCCCTCCCGCTCCAGCTGAGAAAGGTTTACTGGAACCTTTCAAAATTCCCGCTGCAAAATGCAGTGTTTTGCACCCATACAATCCCCTGTTTGTACACTCCCTTCGTCCCCACCACTGCTTCATTGACCTATCACTTCTTAAAGCTCCCTCAGTTCTGTAAGCCTCGTGTTACCTGCTGGACTCTCCCTGGGCTGCAAGCTCCTGGAGGGGCGTGGCTTGCCCGCTGGCAGAGTAGGTGCTCAGAGCTGCTCTTTCCATACAATCCCCTGTTTGTACACTCCCTTCGTCCCCACCACTGCTTCATTGACCTATCACTTCTTAAAGCTCCCTCAGTTCTGTGTTACCTGCTGGAGTCTCCCTGGGCTGCAAGCTCCTGAAGGGGCGTGGCTTGCCCGCTGGCAGAGTAGGTTCAGAGCTGCTGTTTCTGTAATTGGATAAGAAGCCCAAGGGCTTTTGACATTTTATGCGCTTCTCCACCCAGAACTCATCAGCTTTATTCTATCTCCAAGGCCGATGTTTGACCAGCGCAGAGAGGGACGGAGCGGATGGAATGGGACCTGGGCCAGGTTGCCCTTTGCCTGGTGGAGAGACAGTCTGCCCGTTTCCCAGTGCTGCTTACGTGGACAGATTTGTTCCGTGCTTACATCCCCCCGTCTTCGTGCTGCAGAGGGAAGTATAAGGAGTGAAAGCCGGCAAGTCTTCAGATAATGACTTCGAGGCAGATGAGACTGAGTTGGCCTGGGCCCCGGCACGGAGCAGGAAGGCTGGCAGCTTTCAGCTGCGTGTGTATCACTCGCCTTCATCGTCTTCTCTGCTCCTCAGCGGAGAAAATGAAAGCTGATGGGCAGATAGGCGGTTCCAGTCTTCTGCCCCTGCCTGCTGCTGCACCTGTGAGGACAGGCTTATCTGCCGGCTCACAGGAGGTGGTCGATAATTAGAACACTTCACGAAATAACTGAGGGAGCAAGATCCTGAAACTAAAGTGCTTGTGGAAAAAGTGCCTGTGAATGGCACACACACACATCCACAATCCTGAGGATTCCCAGCCACTGAGCAGAGGGTCACCCACCCAGAGGAAGGGAGAAGGCACCGTCAAAGTCAGCTGCTCACAGCACTGCCCTCCTGTTTGCCAGCCTCTGGTAGCTACGCCTTCAGGGTATTGGTCTGAAACGGAGCCGTGTCCTAACCCAGGGACACCCTGCCCTTGATGTCCTGGTGTTTAGCTGGGCTTTGGGCACTGGACCACGGCTGGATAGTCTTCAAGAGGAAGTGAACTTGGCAGTGATGCAGGTGTCATTGCTGAAGGACTGTTTTCAGTGTATCACACAGGGAAAGCGACCACAGGGCACCGGCTGATTTCCCGAAAAAGAGATCAGTGGTTGGGAGGAGAGGTTCACAAAAACCTACACAGCTTAATTCTCAGTGTTACTGAGACAAGCAAAGGCCTCTTCAAAGCATCCTGATCAGGGGTTATTAACCCACGTTTATTAGGTACTTTAGCTCCTGGGGGAATGAGAATTAGGAGACCACCTAGAAAAATCAGTCATCAGTCTTAATTCAGTTTAGTGGTGGGCATCATTATAAACTATATTTTCTGTACCTGCTCCTTTTATGGGGGCTTTTAATCTCAAATCATATAATTCTGCATATCAGAAATGAAGTCACCGGGAAATTAGGCCCTGGATATTCATGCCCTTCAGGAGTAGCAGAAACCAAGCTTTGTTTTTTGAATGCTGTTTTGCTAAAGGATGCACAGTATCATTGCACCTGACTCACAACCATGTGACTTTTCTTAAAAAACCAGTGGAGGAGGATTGGTTTGAGAAGCTACACAAGGAAAGAATATGGGAGTCACAGGGGACCACTAGGTAAAGCTAAATAAGACTATGCCAAAAACAAGGACAAACAGATAACACCTGAAAAGATGCTGGAATTTTTTTTTCTCTCTCTCAGTCTCTTGCTCTCTCTTAATGTTCCTCTGTGTCTGTCTCTCTATTTCTTTCTCTGTTGCTACCTCTGTTTATAGAAGGAAGGGGCTCTTTTAAAAAATATATTTTTATTGATTTCAGAGAGGAAGGGAGAGGAAGAGAGAGATAGAAACATCAATGATGAAAGGGAATCATTGATTGGCTGCCTCCTGCATGCCCCCCCACTGGGGACCGAGCCCCTGACCAGAATCGAACCTGGGACCCTTGAGTCCACAGGCTGACGCTCCATACACTGAGCCAAACCGGCCAGGGAGGAAGGGGCTCTTTAGATAGCACATGGTCACTTTCTCCTGTGAGCCTTTCATTAACAAAACATCTCTTTGCTGAGCAAAATTAGGGTCAGAATAGCAATTACTACTGTTCTTTTAAATATACTTAATGAAATATAAAGCAGTTATTTGTGTGGGGTTTATGTGAATTTTTGGAGTCCCTAAACTAAATATTGTAAAATGGTATGAGCTTTTTGTTGAAAATGCTGATCAGCTCTAGCCTGCAAAGGGCCCCGATGACCAAAGCTCCCTTCCCTCTGTCTGGAACAGACTCTCACAGAGTTCATCCTAAGGCACACTTAAAAAATTATTGATATTTGAAAGAGAGGAAGGAAGAAAGTGAGAGAAGTATTGATTTGTTGTTCCACTTATTTATGCATTCATTGGTTGCTTCTTGTATGTGCCCTGAATGGGAATCGAACCCTCAACGTTGGCATCTGGGGATGACACTCTGAGCTACCCGGCCAGGGCCCAAGCTGCACTTTCTGGTAGGCTGTTGACAAGGCCCAGGATGAAGTCATGTTGAGAAAGTCTCTATGACTAGCAACTGGAGTAGCAGGGATCGTTAATGGGGAAAGGAGAGGACTAAAGCCCAAATTTATTTGCTGTCTGGAGATATTAAAAGTGCTGCTCTGTTGCGAAGGGGCAGGCTGTTCAGAACGTGGCCTGTTGTATAGGAGCTCTGGGCAGGGGGACCTGAGCTTAGTATAAGCAGGAACTATTCTATCAGCACTGCCAGGCAAAGCAGTAATTCCTCTGTCACTTGAAGTATTCAAGCAAAGGCTGATGCCCACTTAGGAGAGTCAGCGAGCTGAGGCTGGTAACCTGGGGTGCCTGCATCTTCGGTGAGGTCCAGAATTAACCCTCAGAAGAGCAAGAATTCTTTTATATTTGAGTTCTTACACAGGAAATACAACAAATCTCTCAGGAAGACAGGCTTGAAAATATTTTAATTGATGCTATTTTGAATGTATAGTAGATTCAAATAATAGAATCAGTAAAAGATGAGGCAAAGGAATTTAAAAATAATTTAGTAACAGTTTCTGGGTATCTCACCTTACAGTTTAAATACTGGTGTTGTTATAAATAAATTATTTTAAAATGGTGTAAAACAACAATACAGCAGGTCCTTGAGTAATGTCATTTTGTCCATCAATGTTTTGTTATAAAGTCGATGAGGGAAAAATCTTGATTCTCAGCCAGGGTCACTGTCTGTATGGAGTTTGCATGTTTTCCCCATGTCTGTGTGACTTTTGGTTTCTTCCCACATCCTTAAGACATGTACGTGAGATGAACTAGCATGCCAACACTGTCCCAGACTGAGTGTGTGTGTGTGTGTGTGTGTGTGTGTGTGAACACACTTTGATGGAAGGGCGTCCCTGTGCAGGGTGGGGTCCTTGAACTGCCAGATAGGTGACACTGAACTGTAATAAGCAGGTGGGAAAATGATATTAGTCTTTCTTAAATGTATATTGAGATCAAATTTATTTAAACGATGGATATTAGAAGTGTTTCAGGTCTTTGTTTATAAGTTTGGTGATGTTTTTGTGACCAGAAATATGCCATAGGAACTTGACTCTTGCTTATATCAATGAGTCTATGGTAAACTTGGTTTCATTGTATGTTGTTTCTTTTAAAGTCATAGTTTTCAAGAACCTATGGAGGATGTTAAGGGAGGACTCACCTTGTAATAAATAAAAGGTTACTTTAAGCAGTGGCTCTTACCTGGGGGTGGTTTTGCCCCCTCGGAAATGTCTGGACACAGTTTTGATTGTCATGACTGACGGGGAGGTTGTGTGCTACTGGCATCGAGTGGGTAGAGGCCGAGGATGCTGGGCAGCCTCCCACAGAGCACAGGACAGCTCCACCACAAAGCACTGTCAGTAGTCGGGAGGCCTTGCTTTGTGGAGATCATGAATATACCTACATGCTCAATAGAATGTGTCCAAGTGACAGCATCATATGGATTCACAAAGGCTACATACACCACAGATAACGGTGGTGGGAGTGAAGATGATGTGCTTTGTATCATGTGGCTCAACATGGCTTTGGTGACAGCAGACATTCCGTTGTCAGCAATGTGGGTGAATAGTTCCAAGAAAGCTGTTTCATAAAATGTGTGAGTGAAGAAAGGACTGTTTCTAAATCCACATGCTATTGTATGTAATGTGCCTTTAAATGTTTGTTTTTAACTAATTTAATACAATAAATCTTACAGTTATTTGTCAATTTAATCTGCTCTAGTAGTTGATACATTAAGGTGAGTCTGAGCAATTCCTTGGCCTTCTCATTGGGAATGGCTGCACTCCTCCTCTCTGGGCGAGCCTTGCTTTCGGACAGCCACAGCATAAATTTTTCAGTCATGATATGAAATTTCTTCAAACTTATGAATCTTGAATAACATCCAAAGGTAATTAAATCTTCCCTACTCTTATTTGCTTTAAAAAATTACATCCTATAAAATTCAGCACATTCAAATGAATGCATATGACAAATGCATACAATTGTGGAACTACTGCCACAATCAAGATGCGAAACATGTGAATAGCTCCAAGAAAGCCGTTTCATAAAATGTGTGAATGAAGTCCTGTCATCTCCCACATTCTCTCATGATGGCCCTTAGGATCATTGCCTGTCCTCCACATTCCTGTGTTTGAATTGAATCTTACACACTTTACCCATAGAAGGCTTACTTTCAAAGTGAACTTTTATGTGGAGGTCCAGCACCTAAATCAGACCTGTGCAGAGCTTCTCGGGGCCATGTGGGACATGGAGGCCCAAGTCCACCTGCTCTGCTCCCTCTGGCCCCAACCAGCGCCCCGGGACTTCCTGGGAAGCTGTGCCCTGCAGAACAGTGGACACTGCAGACGAACTTCTCCCACTGACCAGATGTTAGGCCAGCCCTCCCAGGGTGCCCGGCCAGTAGCTGGGGAGAGGGATGGAGCAGACATATACGGCCCCTGCCTTTAGTGAGCTTCGTGGCTACTAGACAGGCATCAGTCAAGCACACGTGCAAATAAAATGTAAAATTGAAGCTTTGATAAAAGCTAGAAAGGCAAAATGATGTGGTGCTTTGAGAGGAAGAGTCCTTTAAGCTGAGGCAAGAAAGATGGCCTCTTTGGTGGACCTGTCCCTGCGAGGACCCCTGTTCTAGGCAGAGGAAGCTTTAAGAAAGCCCCGAGGTGGCTGGTGGGAGGTGGAAGCACGAGAAAGCTGGTGGGGCCTGACAGGCAGGGAGTTCCTGGAGAAGCAGGCAGGTGCCAGACTGAACAGGGCTTTCTATGCTGTTAAAAGATTTGAAAAAACTGAGCTTGTGAAAAATGAGGTAAATGGAGTCAGAGCCACCATCCCAGAGGAATCGCCTTGCACATCTTAATCCTCAAAGGTTTGGAATGTTTCAACGGGGCAAAATAACCCCTAGTGGATCAAAACAACACTGTATCTAAGCAACTGTTTGCAAAGCTGCCAGGAAAGCAGACATCCTGGCTATGGAATGAAAATTTAAGGCATTCTTCAGAATGAACACCATCACGTGTAGCTAAGGAATAACTTAGCTTATTTGCACCTGCAGAAATTCCTTCCCTCTAGTCCTGTAATTAGCCCCCTTCCCCTGCTCATAACACCTTACCTTCACATGATTTGGGTTTCTGTCTGATTCATGCTTCCCAGACTAATAATTCCATTTGATCTCAAACACTTGGTGCTTCTCACTTTGGCTTTTTACATTTAGGTCAACAAATTTCATCTCAAGATTTGGAGCAGAATGGCTCGGGGTGTGGGACGGGTGAGTGTGGACATGGAGGGAGTAGACATTGTTTCAGCAGTACAGGCAGGAGGTGAGGTGGTCGTGCCAGGGAGGTGGCAGTGAGAATAAAGACTAGCCAATGAATGCACTGAGGGTGCGCATTGGAGGTAAATGCTGGCCTGCTTGGGCCGAGAGGGCTAAAGGCCAATTCTTCCTATAACACTTTAACAACATTTGGAGCTTTCCCAGAGAAGCAGCACCAAACTGTGTTGTCAACCTGAAGCATAGTAAACTCTATTTTGTAAAACTGCTGTTTGAAATTCTCTGCTATTTAGATGGTCCTGTATTCTGTGAGTCAACTCTGCTATTTTTAGACGGTCCCTTGTTCTATAAATTAACTTTGTTTTTTAGCTTCTATAAACATATGCTTCATGCTTGCTTGAATAATAGGGAAGATAAGCTTAGCTGTCTGACCTTGTAGTTTAGTCATCTAATGTAAGGGGCTGATACTCCCATGCTCTCATGCCAGGTGTTTTTTTTTTTTTTTAGTTAACTGAATAGAACTGTGTTGTACTCAAGGCTACAGACTTCCTGTGAGATATCTACTAAGCATACATAAGGCTCTTTTATAAAAAGAAAACTCCTTCCTTGTTGCTTTGCTTGAAATTTGAGAGATATGTTCCTCTGAGCCCGCCGGCGCAACAAAACTGTGTAACTCCATTTCTCTAAGCGTTGTTTGGTTTTTCTCCGGTCTTCTATAACAGGGCATGAGGAGGGAGTGACAGGGAGGCCCCCGGGTTTCTAGTTCAGGGTCTGCTCCACTGAGGCACGGAGCCTGGAGGAGCACTGGGCCCACTTGCGGACATGTTAGATAGACTGTGGCGCACAGGAGCCATCAGAGGTACTGAGCGAGGCAGGCAGACAGCCAGGTCTGCCGCTCTGGGTACTTCCCAACCATCGTTTGGTTATTCGGTGGGAAGGCCCTCCATCCCCTGGTCCCTGAGCTGGGGGTTGGGGTGAAAACATGGCTGTTATGTGGTTTCTGTCCAGGAAACACCGCAGAAGACAGTAGGACACATTTAGGTGAATATTGTAAAAGAAGTACGTTCACCAGCCATGAGCTCACCGGAGGGTAGGATTCCTTGCCCGAGGGAGTCAGGAAAGGTCCCTTGCTAGCTCTGCAGGATGAAAGCTTTCCCTGGCTGGAAAGCAGGAAGACACCATTCCAGGGAGAGAACGCAGTGTGTGCAATGTCTGCAGGTCTGAACGTTGATGTCCTCGCGGGAAGTTTCAGGTGGTGCCATGTAGACAGGCTGCAGGGTCCGTGTACCAGGGGAGGCGGCTGGAAATGGGGATTCGGGATGTGAGTGTTGAACCTGCTCACCTGGCAGTGGAGAGGCAGGACGGGCTGTGAGGTAGGGTCTGTGGCCCAGGCTGCAGTGTGGACTGCAGGAGGGACGGGGTCAGGGTGACAGGCTGGGAAAGCCTCAAGCCTGTGGAAACAGGGATGGAGGGGAAGGATGACTTGGGGACTTAGGAGGTAGAATCTACCGGCCTTGGTGACAGATGATGAAAGGGACAGAAGGTTATGTATTCTTAATCTGTGGCGGCTGCAGCCTTGGAGAAGCTGATGGGCTAGGCTTGACCATGCCTGTAGCCACCACCCACACTGGGCAGTCAGAGGTGGGATGTAGCCAGCCTAGGTCACACAGCGTGGCAGTAGATGCTGGGGATGCCTGTGACTTGATTTTGGTTTTTCTTTTTGGATCAAATGCTTCCTGGGAAAATATAACGAACAGATTTGAGGCTCATAGTGACTTTTAAAAGAAGAAAGCATGTAAGCTAGTCATCCCCATAAGCCAGGTCCGAGTTCTAGCTCCGATCTTCCCTTTTCTCCCGGTAGGTCCCAGCATTGCCTTCTTTGTTCCTGTGTCGTGAGCCCCGCCCTCAGCACCACAGCACCAGGTGGGAGGAGTGCCTGTAGGGACGTGGGCCCTGACATGGGCCTCAGATGTAGGGTCTGGTCACCACACCACAAGTACTTCCCTTTCTGCCATGCCCACTTTGTCATCAGCCCAGCCCACATGGGTTGGTGGTGCCTTGGGTTCCAGTTTGGCCTTTGAGGGTACAGAAACCACCCCGATTTTGTGGGGGTGAGTGTTGCTGGGCGGAAGGCAGCGTGTGTCAGGAAAGCAGGTGGAGAGTGAGTGGAGGCTGGGCAGGTGCTGAGTGGCTGCGAGAGTCTGTCTTCTTATCATGCACTAGAGGCCCGGTGCACAAAATTTGTGCAGGGGGGGGGGTGCCCCTCAGCCCGGCCTGCACCCTCTCCAATCTGGGACTCCTTGAGGGATGTCCAACTGCCTCTCACAATCCGGGACTGCTGGCTTCTAACCTCTCGCCTGCCTGCTTGCCTGATTGTCCCTAACCACCTCTCCCTGCCTGATTGCCCCTAACCACCTCTGCCTGCCTCCCTGATTGTCCCTAACTGCTCCCCTGCTGGCATGATGGCCCCTAACAGCCTCTTCCTCGCCCTGCACCTGGGACCCAGGATTCCCTCCTCTGGCCGGCTGCAGGCACCCAGGACCTGGGCTGGCTTCGTCTGGGCCAGCTGCAGCTGCAGGGGACCATGGGCGGGCGGCTTTGCCTGGGCTGCAGCCACAGGCACCCGGGACCACGGGGCACATGGTTTATCCCTCTCCCAGGCTGCAGCTGTAGGCACTGGCATCCAGGACCACGGGGTTGGCAGCTTGTCCCTCTCTTGGGCTGCAGGTGCAGGCACAGCCGCTGGCGCCCAGGACCGTGGGGTGTGCGGCTTGTCCCTTTCCTGGGCTGCAGGTACAGGTGCAGCTGCTGGCACCTGGGACCGTGGGGTGGGTGGCTTGTCCCTCTCCTGGGCCGCAGCTTGGCAGGGCTGCAGGTACAGGTGCAGCTGCTGGCACCTGGGACTGTGGGGTGGGCGGCTTGTCCCTCTTTTGGGCCGCAGCCTGGCAGGTCCCCATTCCTCTCTCACGAGCTCATTTGTGCCTGGCTGGTCCCCATTCCTCTCTCCCCAGTGTTGAGTGTCTGAGCAGTTCCTGCGCGAGGGCATGAGGGCGTGACAACCACTTGCATATTAGCTCTTTATTATATAGAATGGGAAAGCCTCCCATGGACCTTCCCTTACCATTCCTCTCTCCCCAGTGTTGAGTGTCTGAGCAGTTTCTGCATGAGGGCATGAGGGCATGACAACCACTTGCATATTAGCTCTTTATTATATAGGATGGGAAAGCCTCCCATGGACCTTCCCTTTTGAATCATTGGCCAGAATTGTGCCCACCTGAACAAATCTCTGGGAAAGAGATGGGTTCCATATTGGCTTAGAACGCTCATGAGTCCACCTTGGAAGGTGGGGCAGGGGCACTTGCTTCCTTTTCTGTGATTAAAGTGTCTCTGCTCATAAGCAGGGGGAATGAGAGGCGTGTCCGCTGGGTGACGGAGCAGTGCGTGCCCTGCCTCCTGCACGCTCCTCCCCCAGCTTCTCCATCCCGCCTGCCTTCTCCTCAGGTTCCTGATCCACGACTCATGCCTCTAACCTTGGTTTTCTTCTAGAGATCAAAATGCTCCCCCTGCCATGTGTTTTCTTTCCATGTTCTGTCTCCCCGGTTACAGCATAAAGTCTTTAAGGATGAAGATGATACCAGATTCATTTTATCAAACAGAGATCCTGGCAGATGGTTTGTGTTCACAATAGGTTTGCTTAATGAAACAAGTGCCTGAACCTGAAATTTAATGAGAAAGCCATGTAAATTAGGGTAGGGAGGAGGTTCTTGTTCAGTGAAGAACTCAGGAGGGTAAAGTAGAAGAATAACTTACCTAAATGCCCAATGAGTGGAAAATCAGATATTTAGCACCTAACTTGCTGCCGATTTACAAAGTAATCTCCTTCGCACCTAGAGGCAGCTGGTCAAGGGAGGAGGGGCTGGGGAATGGAGTGAATTAGCCGGGTCTAGCAAATATGTTGCTGTGTGCATGCATGCATATGTGTGCTGAGTCAGGTGGGGATCTCCAATGGTCTGTGATCATTAACTCCTGTCTAACTGGCCTTTTGTCCAGCCCCAGCTTTGGGCCCTAGCCTGTTTCTATATGATCGTCCCCTGCCCCCACCCCGTCCAACAGAGACACAAGGCAAGGCTAATGTCACACTCATGTCAGGAGAGCTCAGCAAATATTTGTGGCATTGAATTGGGTTTCCTCACAAGAGGAAGAAAATACAAGCAGCCCCCACCTGACACTAGGGCTCGCCTGAGTGGGATTTTCAGCCAGCTTTGGAGAGGTCACACAGAATTGCTTGAGATTTCACTTAATATGCTTGTGTTTTGTTTTGTCTTTTTTACCCCCTACACTGCTAATTTCTAACCACTCCAGCATCTATGGAGCCAAAGGTAAGGGTTATTGCCTAAGGTTAGGGAATCCTTTGCAAAAGCTTTTTATTTTTTCCCCATGGGCTGTATGTGGTCAAGACTGACACTCTCATTGAGCCTGCTTCCTCACTCTCTGAATTCGACCTGCTGCATGCTGCTGAGGATGACATGTCTTCTACACATCCAACACCACACATTGTACTTCCAGTCTAACTTATTAGATTTCCTCCAACTTGGGATTCTTATGTACCTGCACATAAGTAATTCACACTAATTTTCCTAAGAATGACTAGGTTGGAATCATGGCATGACGATTGACTTGAAATCTTATAAATTACGTGAGCCATTGGTATTTGTAGATTAAATATCTCAAGGTTTACATGATTTGGGGGTGTATAAGAAATGGTCTTTAATTTAAAGACCTCACAGAGGTCAAGGAAGAGGTGAGGACAGTAGGTAAGCGGGAAGAGGTCGAAAAAAGGTCAGCATACTTTTTATCCATTGCCTCCAACATTTAAGTTTTCCCATTTACCAAGGGTAGATAAGGCTGAGGGCATAACTAAAGCAAGATCCCATGGAAGGCATGGCTCATAAAAGCACAAAATTAGATTAGAATAATTAAATAGATGGAAATGAAAAAAATAATTATTAGACTTTCTATTACTTGAAGCCTAATGATAGCTCTACATTTCTATAATCTTGTGAAGATCATTAATTGTGATAATGATGCTAATATTAACTTCAAATTCATTTTTAAGCTTTCTGAATATGTCAGATGATGAGAGACTGGATTGGTGCATTGGTGTATTTTGTCTGAAATAAACAAAATGTGAACTATGTAGGAAAAAATGTTACTGCAAAACCAACATCTGGATTCTAAACCTGAACTTCTTCCCTGATGAACTGACCTTGGCCATGTATTTAGGCTCTGAGACTCAGGTTTCATTATGTGATAAACTTGGGCATTACCACTTATATCTTAACATTCTTGTGAGGATCAAATGAGGTCATGCATGTAAACACATGTAAAAGTGCTTGGTACCTAGTAGGTGCCCAATACATGTTAATTCTCTTCATTGTATGCTATAAGCTTTTAAAAGGTTAACTCAAATACAATTAGGTGTTTTAATAGGACTCTTTTTGTCTCTCTTTTAGCTGATACCCATGCCATTAAGTACCAACAACCCCCATATAACAAAGTGAGAGGTTCTAGTGTAGAAGAAGGACTTGAAAAGGAAAAGAAAAGCCTGTTTTGGTCCATAAGTTCCTTATCTGTGTTGCAGGTTGTGGCTAAGGTAGAAATGCCACCGACACCTCCTGTGCTTTCTACATTTTCTAGCCTCCTTGCGTTAGATGGGACCACAAGACTAGTTCTGATCAATGAGCTGCGGATGGATGGGACACCTGTCACTTCTAGGCCAAAGCATAGAAAAGTGGGTGTGACTTCGATACACTCTTCCCTAATCTTGGTGATTGTGGCTAAGCCACAAAAGGGAAGTTGTCTGCAACACAGGGTCACCTGATGGAGCAGCAGCCCTTGCTAGACACCCAGATTTTCAGCAGGCTTTGCCTGAGAGTGAAATAAGTTTCGCTAAGCTACTGACCTGTTGAGGCTAACTTGTTATTGCATACTCATACAAAGGAGAAGCTGGAAAGTCAGGAGATGATTTCTTCAAGGATGTTGTCAAGATGTTGCGGCATGTTCCTTCCCTTGCCCTGATGGGAAGGCAGGAGGGAACTTCCCTTTCCTTCTACCTAGTGAGAAGGGCTTCAAAGAGACCATGCAGAAAGCATGATCTGTTCATCTGGGATCATGAGGCACAGAGACTACAGGACCCCAAGCAGGAGCTCTGAAGGGAGACACTGTGGCCAGATGGAGAGCTTGCTGATTTGGGAATAGAGTTTGTGGGGCAGGATGGATGAGACAAAGAATGACCCAAGTGGAAGAGAGCTGACCTGGAGCTGCCTCCAAGGGACTTAGCTCAAGCCGCACTTGTATGGGCTTTAGGCACCAACAGAGCCAGGCTGTGTCTGGTGGACTTCAAGGGAGCAAGGACTAAGGAAACCCAAAGCAGCCATTGGAGGAGATAGTGCCTACCATTGGCCTCTGAAATGCCCGTGCGAAAGGGCCCCTGAGAGGAAGGGTTGGCCTTGATCCTCTGCCACAGCGGGAAGCAGTCCTTCTCAAACCTTGAATCCTCCTTTGCCCTGCCTTTGGAGGAAGCAGAGCATCTTAGTTAGGGAGAGGGACCCACGCTCCAGGTGGGGAAAAGGAGAGCATGGCCTTGACCCTTCACCTGGAAGAAGAAGCTCTGCTATAAGTGCAATTGAGAGTTTTAACTCTTGCTTGGGACTGATTCATTTTATTATGAAAAAAAAAAAGATTTCATTTATTATGAAAAAAAGACTAGATTTTTAAAATACAAGTATGACAGGAAATAATATAGAAATATTTTTGAATATGAGGAAGAATTAGTCCTACAAAATAGGTTTGAAAGAGCAGAGGGAAGGGAAAATTTTTTCCTAGTACTTTCTCTTTCAAAGATATCACATATACTATCGATTGTATTAACACCGAACACCCAAAATAGAACATAACCTGAAATATGCAATAGAGAGATGTCTTTTCTTGAACTATGTCACAGAATATAAAACAGTGAGTAATATATCATCTAATTATAGAATATGGTCTTCTAATATGGAATAGAATACTGAGAGGCAAAGTCTCAAACATTTGTCTGGTATCTTAAAACAGTGTCTTTAAAAAGTTGGAGCTCAGAGAAAAATTTAACAATAATTTTCCTAAATGCCCAATATTGTTGGCAGCAATAGAAAAGCAAAACTAGAGATTATGCTCTGCAAACATGTTCCGCGAAGAAGCAGGTAATTACATTTTTATCAACTGCACCTCTTGCTTCTTTTAAATGGTTGTGTTTTATCCTCCTCTAAAATGTTTACTTTCTCTACCGTTCCCTTGCAAGAGCAGCAAATCATATGGTGATAAGCTCAATAATTATGGGCACTGTAGGTTCTGGGAGACTTTCATGGCTGGAGTCCATGGGCAGCATTATTCCGGGGCTATCATACGGGCTAAGTGACCTTCAGGGTGAGTTTTCAGAGGATCTCAGTGTGTCTTCTGTCTCATCAGTGGAGCCGAGTGGGAGGTGGTATTGGATAATGGGTAACTGAAGGGCTTGGAAGATGAAAACCCAAAGCAGCCCCTACTTTTCTACCTAACAACTTACTGCACAATCTTGGGCAAGTCACTTAACTTTCTTAAGACTAGAGTTTCTTCCATATAACAATATTGTTATTACCTACCAAAGGTTACTCTGAAGGTTCAATGTAGTAATAACTATAAAGCACTAAATCAGTGCCAGGCAAGTGGCATGAGAAAGACTAATAAAATCATAAAATAAAGATAATTATTTCAAAATGATGATCCATGAAATTCATATGGGGGAGGGGTGTCCCTCAGCCCAGCCTGCACCATCTCCAATCTGGGACCCCTTGGGGGATGTCCAACTGCAGCGGGATCCCTGCAGGATCCGGCCTAAACTGGCAGTCAGACCTCCCTCTCAAAATCCAGGACCTCTGGCTGCCAACTGTTCACCTGCCTGCTTACCTGATTGCCCCCAACTGCCCTCCCCTGCCAGCCTGATTGCCCCCAACTGCCCTACCCTGCCCGCCTGATCACCTCCTAACTGCCCTCCCCTGCTGGCCTGATCTCGCCCCTAATTGCTTGCTCCCCCATACAAGCCTGATCTCGCCCCTAACTGCTTGCTCCCCCGCTGGCCTGATCGCCCCTAACCACCTCTGCCTTGGCCCCTGCCACTGTGGCTTTGTCTGGAAAATGTCCAGTTGACCCGGTCTAATTAGCATATTACCGCTTTATTAGTATAGATGGATAATGTTGAAAAGATAAAACAGTAATGATGAAATGATAATTGGAGACAGTGATAAGACCATGTAAAATTTATACAATTATAACAAAAGGGGCATATATCACCGTCCAAAGATATACATTTTTACTCTTTCCAATTGTTTTATAACTATGATAGGCCTGGTAATTCCTTTTAAAGTACAGAAAAGAATAATAGTTGAACCATTTAGGACTATTGCCTGTAAAATAATATATGTAAAGTGCTTTCCACATTAGAAAAGTCAACAAAATTTGCATCCTTCTCATTTCATGGCTGTAGTCTGCTTAACTCAAGTCTGAGGATTCTCATCAAAGCTTTGCTGATAGTCCCCTTCCAATTCTGTTATTGGCACTGAGCTGTACAGGTTTTCCCTGCTATTTGAAAAAAGTAGAGCATTTCCTAAACCTTTGAAATGGCAGAGAGTGAAGAAACAATTACCGTTAATTTATGTCTTTATTTTGTTCACCATGATCGAAATGCTTAATTGTATTCAGTTTTACACTAAGCACAACAGCCTTCCGAGATCTCTTAGGCTTTTCTGATACCTTAGGAAACATCTTGCCAACGATGAACAAAATCAATGGAGATAAACCAGATGCCAACGGACACTCTGGCGGCTGGATGCTGAGATGCTGAGCATCATGTAGTTCCTGTGGAGGAGTTTGGCGGCCACCTTCGCTCCTGCTCCGGGTGCCCGCGGCCTCTGGAAAGGCTGCTGCAAAACAAGCTTTGAACATTATTTTTGCTTTTCACCTTTTTCCCCTAAAATCTTTTGGTTAGTGAAAACAGGCACTGATGTGGGTCTTTCATAAAAGCAAAGAGGCTGACATGAACTTTCAAAGCAGGGGATACAGGCGTGCTTCTCCAAGCATGGGCTGCTTGTCCAGAGAACTTCTTTTTCTAGAAGCAGAAATACATTTATTAATTTCTCTCTTGCCGCACACACACTTGCTTGGCGTTTCCAAGCTCAGCAATTGTGTCAGATTGGCTGAGGTCTCCTGCCTTCTGCTGAGGTTTCTTTGGTGCTCTCCCTATTCCTTAAAGGAACACCTGGTTCAGTGAGGTGCTGGTTAGAATCTGGGAGCAGGGGCAGGGCTGTGAGCTCAAGGCTCCTGGGCTGCTAATGCAGACCGATCCTTTTCTTCCAGGAGATCTGCCTACCAGAGAGAGGCAGCCTTTGCCAGAGCCTGGATGTGAGAGTGTGCTCCTGGTCTGACTGCCTGACTTGGAATCTTGATTTTACTATTTCTGAGCTGGGTAATCTTGTGCAATTTGCTTAATCTCTTTAAGAGTCAATTTCCTCGCTTGTGAAAGAGGGTTTATCTCAGTATCTTCCTTTTAGGATCCCAGCAAGGATTAAAGAGATAATCCATGTGAAGTATATAGTGTAGTTCTTGGCACAAAGATACTCAATAAAAGTTAGACACAAAATTATTACGCAACATAAAACTCAAAAGAGCCTATTATACCAAAATGGAAGTTTTGCTAGCAGGAGACTTCTTCATTATGTGGAGAAACTTCTGGGAACTTATTTCTTGTTTAAAAAAACCTGTCAACTTCATTGGTTAGTAAGGTTAAACTTTTCCCTCTCAGCTTTATTTGCTATGGTTATTTGCTCTTTGGTGAACTGTCAGTTAAGAACGCTCCAATTTTCTGCTTCCTTTTATTTTTTTGATTAAACATTTTACTTTGAGATAACTGTATATTCATAGGCAGTGTGTGCATCTATTTTTCCAGTTTCTTTTGTTATACCTTTTATTTATTTATTTTTAACCTTTAAATTTACAGTTGACATACAGTTTATATTAGTTTCAGGTGTAGAATCCAGTGATCAGACATTTATATAACTTACAAAGTGATCACCCCAATACATCTAGTACCCATCTGACACCCTATATAGTGATTACAATATTATTAATAATATTTGCTATGCAGTACTTTACATCCCCATGACTATTTTGTAACTACCAATTGTACTTCTTAATCCCTTCACCTTTTTCACCTATCCCTCCAGCCACCCTCCCATCTGGCAACTGTCAAAATGTTCTCCGTATCTATGAGTCTGCTTGTTCATTTATTTTGTTTTTTAGATTTCAAATATAAGTGAAATAATCTGTCATTTGTCTTTCTCTGTCTTTATCTCACTTAGCATAATACCCACCACGTCCTTTCATGTTGTTGCTGATGGCAAGATTTCATTCTTTTTTTATGGTGGAGTCATATTCCATTATTTATATGCACCACTTCTTCTTTATCCATTCATCTATTGGTGGGCACATAGGTTGCTTCTATATCTTGACTATTGTAAATAAGGCTGCAATGAACATATGGGTATATATGTCTTTTTGATTTAGTGTTTTTTTAAAAATATATTTTATTGATTTTTTACAGAGAGAAGGGATAGGGATAGAGAGTCAGAAACATCGATGAGAGAGAAACATCGATCAGCTGCCCCGTGCACATTCCCCACCGGGGATGTGCCCGCAACCAAGGTACATGCCCTTGACTGGAATCGAACCTGGGACCCTTGAGTCCACAGGCCAATGCTCTATCCACTGAGCCAAACCGGTTAGGGCTTGATTTAGTGTTTTTGTTTTCTTCAAATGAATACCCCGAAGTGGATTGCTGAGTGCTTCTTCATCTCTTGTTATAGCCTTTGTTTCAAGTTTATTTTTGTCTGGTATAAGTATTGTTAGCCCAGCTTTTTAAAATTTATATTTTCATAAAATCTATTTTTCATCCCTTTACTTTCAGTCTGTGTGTGTCTTTCCATCTGAAGTGAGTCTTTTGTAGACAGCATATGTATGGGTCTTGTTTTGTTATCCATTCAATCACTGTATGTCTTTTGATTGAAGCATTTAATCTATTTGCACTTAAAGTAATTTTTGATAGATATGTATTTATAGCTATTTTTCATATTTTTGATTATTTTCTTCTTCTTAAAGAAGACCCTTTTACATTTCTTGTAATAGTGGTTTGGTGGTGATAAACTCCCTTTAGCTCTTTCTTATGTAGAATATTGTTGTAGGTCTTTGCTTTTCATCACTTGAATATTTCATGCCAGTTTCTTCTGGCCTGCAAAGTTTCTACTGAGAAATCAGCTGACAGTTTTATGGGAACTCCCTTGTAGGTAACTAACTGCTTTTATCTTGCTACTTTTAAGATTCCCCCTTTGTCTGTAACTTTTGGCAATTTAATTATGACGTGTCTTGATATGGGCCTCTTTGGGTTCATTTTAATTTGGGATTCTTTGTGCTTCTTGGACTTCTATGTCTGTTTCCTTTATGAGTTTAGGGAAGTTCTCTGTCATTATTTTTTCACATAGGTTTTCAATTCCTTGCTGTCTCTCTTCTACTTCCAATACCCACATGATGCAAATGTTGGTATGCTTGAAGTTGTCCAAGAGACTCCTTACACTATCCTTGTTATTTATTTTATTTAATTTTTTTTCTTGTTTCTTTTTGCTGTTCTGATTGAGTATTTTTTGCTTTCTTATTTTCCAAATTGCTGATCTGATCCTCTATTTTACTGTTGATTACCTATAATAAATTCTTCATTTCAATTTATGTATTCTTTGTTTCTGGCTGGTTCTTTTTTATGGTTTCCATATTTTTTTTCACGCTGTTGAAGTTCTCACTAAGTTATGTGAGCATCCTTATAACCATTGTTTTGAACTCTGTATATGGTAGTTTGCTTTCCTTCATTTCATTTAGTTTAATTTCTGGGGATTTCTCTTGTTTTTTCATTTGGGACCGATTACTTTATCTCCCCATGTTGGCTGCCTCTCTGCTGTGTGTGTGCATGTGCGTGTGTGTGTGTGTGTGTGTGTGTGTGTGTGTGTGTGTGTTTATTCTGTGTATTAGATAAATATGCTATGTTGCCCAGTCTTGGTATGGTGGACTCACATAGTAGGTGTCCTGTAGGGCCCAGTGGTGCAGCCTCCCTAGTCACCTAATCCAGGCGCTTCAGGTGTGTTCCCCATGTGGGGCTGTGTGCACCTTCTGATTGTAGTTGAGCCTTGATAGCTGTTGACACATCACTGGGAGGGATTGACTCCCATTCTGATTGGTTATAAGGACTGGATGCAACTACAGTGGAGGAGCTGCTGTTCAGGGGCTGACCCCACAGAGCAGGACTGCTTCAGTGGGGCTTTGGTGCCCGCTGATTCTGCCCTTTGAGCGTGTCACTTTTGAAGGTGGTTGGGTGGTGCTCTGGTGTGGTCTGAAGCTGTCCACCTGGTGCACTAGCTCTGGAGCCTTTCCAGGAGGTGCAGGTCAAGATCAGCCACCATCTGTGTTCTGCCTGGGGCCATCTGTCCTGTTGGACTTGGAGGTGCCTGGTGGGAGAGGCTGAGCTTTTAGAACAGTTTGAAACATGAGCCAAGAGAAGCTGTTTGTACGCAAAAGCTGTTAGAAATGGTGTGGGTGGGCTTGAAAGTTCGATGGCGCAGGGTCTCAGGGCATCACCAGGATGGGGCGAACAGTGTTAGCCAGTTTGATGGAGACTGGGATGTGGTGCCCACCTGCTGGCTCTGTGGGGAGAGGGCTCAGAAAGAGACCAATGACCTCTGCCAACATTTCTGTCTGGGAGAAAGCTGCTCTTCAAGCCCTAGACCTAAAGCCAGACAATTAAGTTCCTCCCCATATGTCCCTGGCACCTTTGAAGCTGCTGCTCCAGTGCTGGAGTTCAGAGTGAGTAAGTCTCTGTGTGGGCCCTTTAAGAGGAAATTCTTGAGACTCCAGCAGCTCTCCATCTCACTCAACCCAAATCACCACTGGTTTAACAACCAGAAGTTATGGAGACTTCTCTTCCTGGCACTGGAATCCTGGGCTGGGGGTTCTGGTATGGGGCTGGAACCCCTGGCTCTTCAGGGAGGATCTCCATAGCCAAGCATCCCTCCTAAATTTTAACCATCACAAGTGAGTGTGGGAACAGCCCGTTCCATCTCTCAGCCCTTCCTACCAGTGGCTTCTTATATCCTTAGTTGTAGGACTTCCATTCAGCCAGATTTCAGGCAGTTCTGAAAGATGGTTGGTCTGTAGTTTAATTGTAAGTTTGATGTGCTTAGGGGGGCTTCTGAGTACCATTATGTTATTTAAATAAGCTGGCAGTTGGACATCTCCCAGTTTTTTTTGTTATTTAAATTGGATAATTTCTATTGTCCTATCTTTGAGGTCACTAATCTTTCTTCTGATCTCCATAGTCTGCTGTTGAGTCCACCTACTGAGTTTTATGAGGTCATTGCATATTTCAGTTCTAAACTTTCCATTTGATTCTTCTGTATGTGTTCTGTTTCTTTGTTAAAATTTTCTATTTCTTTTCTGAGTCTGTTTCTTCATTTGTTTCACATGTGTTCTTAATTGCTTATTGAAGTATTATATAATATCTGATTTAAAATCTTTGTCAGACAATTCTAACATCTCTGTGTTGATGTCTATTTTTTTTTCATTAAAGTCGAGATTTTTTAGTGTGTTTTTTTTGGTAAGTGTTTTATTAAACCTGAACATTTTGGGTATTATTTTAACTAGGTTTTATAATATCTCTCCATGTCAGGAAGGGGTGCTGCCCCTCATTACTGCCAGGTAGGGGTGGGAATCCTAGTTCCTCATTCACCCTTGGTGGACCCCTGGGTTAATAGAACTCCCCCTTAATTGCTGGGCAGGGGTAAGAGCTCTGACTCCCCAAGAGGTCCTTTTTTCTCATCTTGCCTGGGAGGGCAGGTGCCTTGTTACTACTCCAAGATGGCCTGCATGAGAGAAGAGCAGGGTGGCCTCATTAGCACTGGGTGGTGGTAAAAGTTCTGACACTACCCTTCTTCTGACCCTTCCTCACTCCAGCTGTAACCGAGGAGGAGCAGGATGCTTTGTTACTGTTGGCAGCTTACTTGGTGCTTTGTTATTGCATTCTTATCTCCCCATGTTGGCTGCCTCTCTGCTGTGTGTGTGCATGTGCGTGTGTGTGTGTGTGTGTGTGTGTGTGTGTGTGTGTGTGTTTATTCTGTGTATTAGATAAATATGCTATGTTGCCCAGTCTTGGTATGGTGGACTCACATAGTAGGTGTCCTGTAGGGCCCAGTGGTGCAGCCTCCCTAGTCACCTAATCCAGGCGCTTCAGGTGTGTTCCCCATGTGGGGCTGTGTGCACCTTCTGATTGTAGTTGATCCTTGATAGTTGTTGACACATCACTGGGAGGGATTGACTCCCATTCTGATTGGTTATAAGGACTGGATGCAACTACAGTGGAGGAGCTGCTGTTCAGGGGCTGACCCCACAGAGCAGGACTGCTTCAGTGGGGCTTTGGTGCCCGCTGATTCTGCCCTTTGAGCGTGTCACTTTTGAAGGTGGTTGGGTGGTGCTCTGGTGTGGTCTGAAGCTGTCCACCTGGTGCACTAGCTCTGGAGCCTTTCCAGGAGGTGCAGGTCAAGATCAGCCACCATCTGTGTTCTGCCTGGGGCCATCTGTCCTGTTGGACTTGGAGGTGCCTGGTGGGAGAGGCTGAGCTTTTAGAACAGTTTGAAACATGAGCCAAGAGAAGCTGTTTGTACGCAAAAGCTGTTAGAAATGGTGTGGGTGGGCTTGAAAGTTCGATGGCGCAGGGTCTCAGGGCATCACCAGGATGGGGCGAACAGTGTTAGCCAGTTTGATGGAGACTGGGATGTGGTGCCCACCTGCTGGCTCTGTGGGGAGAGGGCTCAGAAAGAGACCAATGGCCTCTGCCAACATTTCTTTCTGGGAGAAAGCTGCTCTTCAAACCCTAGACCTAAAGCCAGACAATTAAGTTCCTCCCCATATGTCCCTGGCACCTTTGAAGCTGCTGCCCCAGTGCTGGAGTTCCGAGTGAGTAAGTCTCTGTGTGGGCCCTTTAAGAGGAACTCTTGAGACTCCAGCAGCCCTCCATCTCACTCAACCCAAATCACCACTGGTTTTACAACCAGAAGTTATGGAGACTTCTCTCCCTGGCACTGGAATCCTGGTCTGGGGGTTTTGGTGTGGGGCTTGAACCCCTGGCTCTTCAGGGGGGATCTCCATAGCCAAGCATCCCTCCTACATTTTAACCATCACAAGTGAGTGTGGGAACAGCTGTTCCATCTCTCAGCCCTTCCTACCAGTGGCTTCTTCTTATATCCTTAGTTGTAGGACTTCCATTCAGCCAGATTTCAGGCAGTTCTGAAAGATGGTTGGTCTGTAGTTTAGTTGTAAGTTTGATGTGCTTAGGGGGGCTTCTGAGTACCATCTTGACTGGTCCCTGTTTTGTCAGTTTCTTTATGTTATTTAAATCAGATCATTTCTACTGTCCTATCTTTGAGGTCACTCACTAATCTTTCTTCTGATCTTCACAGTCTGCTGTTGAGTCCACCTACTGAGTTTTATGAGGTCATTGCATATTTCAGTTCTAAACTTTCCATTTGATTCTTCTGTATGTGTTCTGTTTCTTTGTTAAAATTTTCTATTTCTTTTCTGAGTCTGTTTCTTCATTTGTTTCACATGTGTTCTTAATTGCTTATTGAAGTATTATATAATATCTGATTTAAAATCTTTGTCAGACAATTCTAACATCTCTGTGTTGATGTCTATTTTTTTTTCATTAAAGTCGAGATTTTTTAGTGTGTTTTTTTTGGTAAGTGTTTTATTAAACCTGAACATTTTGGGTATTATTTTAACTAGGTTTTATAATATCTCTCCATGTCAAGAAGGGGTGCTACCCCTCATTACTGCCAGGTAGGGGTGGGAATCCCAGTTCCTCATTCACCCTTTGTGGACCCCTGGGGTAATAGAACTCCCCTTTAATTGCTGGGCAGGGGTAAGAGCTCTGACTCCCCAAGAGGTCTTTTTTCTCATCTTGCCTGGGAGGGCAGGTGCCTTGTTACTACTCCCAGATGGCCTGCATGGGGGAAGGGCAGGGTGGCATCATCAGCACTGGGTGGTGGTAAAAGTTCTGACACTACACTTCCTCTGACCCTCCCTCACTCTGGGGATCGGGCCTAAGCCATCAGTCAGACATCCCCCGAGATTCCCGAACTGCAAGAGGGCACAGGCCGGGCTAAGGGGAACAACCCCTCCCCCCCGAGTGCACAAATTTTGTGCACTGGGTCTCTAATACATTACATATATGTATGGCAAAACAAAAATCCAGTAGCTCACCACTGTGACATTCTTCAGGTGCTGAGGTTGTGTTTTTGTCTCCACCTTTTAGCATTTTCTTGTTTGTTTTACAAATATTGTCCAGGGGTTTTAGCTGTACTTAGTGGGAGGACAAATGAAAAGGATATCAATTACATCTTCCAAGAAGTGGAAGTTTATCTCTGCTTTCTTCTAAAAAATAAAATCTTACTGTTTTTTTCCTATAAACAAATATTAAGAATATCAACCTCTGAGTGACAAAATTGTCCAAAATATCTTTTCCCTTCTGTGGTTATTTGTATGCTCTTTCAAGAACTGTACCACATTCTCTTAGACACTTATGAAAATTATATTTTTGATAATGGTCATGGTGATGATGATGCTTAGATCTTTGGCCAAGTTGAGTTATCCAGGCTGTCCCCTACTGCCATGGATAATTGAGAATTAGTTCCTTGGTAGCAGATCCAAGGTTTGCATGTCTTCATTCTCAAATAGGAAGTGACAATTTCAAGGGACTGATCAGGAGGCTGCTGGCAGCAGGACTGTTTTGGCCTCTGTCTGGGCTGAGGAAGTTCTCCACAGCGATCCATGCTGGCTCTGAGGAACCTGCTTCAATGCCTTGGGTGGTTACAGCTGCAATGAATAGCTTGTCTCCTTGGCACAGTGCTGGGGACTTGCCCTTTAAGACTCAAATACTGCAATGTTGAGACTCTCCTGGGACTCAGCAACATTGGGGTCGTTAGGTTTATAGGCACTTCCAGTAGCTGCTGGGTTTTCTGGTCCCTACAATTGGGAGAGGCCCTTAGAAAACTGTGACCCTTGGGATGGTAATTTTGGGGGATTCTACTCTACTTTCGCTCTTTATTTCTTCATTCATTCTTAGAATTATCTGTTCCATTGTTTATCCACTTGTTAGATTATTACATTATTTTGGGGAGGCATAGAAGCAACATGAATGAAAACCTTTCTTTCTGAGAGGATAATAGTAAGGAAGATGATGACCATTACATTTAGAGCCATGATGGTGAGAAGCCCAAGATCACCCTGGAGTGAGAGCAGGCTAGGATAGACACTTAGGAAGGGCTTCCCTAAGAAGGTAACACCTGAGTGGAGTCCTGTTGGGGGAAAAGAATTAGCCAACTAAAGAAGGAGCAGGAAGGTGAGGCTGTTCACTGCAGTGGAGGGATGTGGTTCCAGGATGGTGGGACCACAAGGTGTATAAGAGGTGAGACGGGAGAGGCCAAAGGGGTTTGATGATAGAGGAACTTGTCAGGCTGCTGAGCCTAGATTTCAGCCTGAAGAGAAGGGCCACCATGAGGGTTTTTATACAGAGTAGTAGCACAATATTCTAGAATGCTCATTCTGACTGTCGTGTGGAAGAGGAAATAATTGGGGAGGGAGGCACCTTTGTCTTGAGTGTGATCACTAGCTGCTTCAGTATCTTCATTTGTACTGATATTAGTTAATTTATATAATCCCAAAGAATAGTAATTTTGTTGTTATTGTTGCGAATGAGAATTGGGGGAGTGGAAGACAGCCACAATTTGTGGTGAGCCCTCAAGCCATACTAATAGGTAAACATACACTTGCTGAGGTTTGAGACCTGCTGGCCTTTCTTTCTTATAACCCACAGATAACTGACAATTGTTATCATCAGGCAAATTCTCTCCCATCTATCTACTTATGAAAATAACAAAAAGGGCCTTTCTTGTGAGTTGTGAAGATTGTCCTGAGTGAGAAAATTGCTGCTTTTCAGTGCTTTGGAAAAATGATAGGTGCTGATGGTAAACGAGAGGAAAATGATGGCCATTTCCCATTTATTTCCTCCCTTTGGATCAAAAACTATTAAAATGTAAATCAAACCTTCAAACGCTCAGTCAAGCAGAAATGGGAAAACACAGGACAAAGAGTGTTTGAGACATAACTAGTGAGTTTGGGGGAGGGGGAACCCTTTACTGTCTCCAGGAAACAATGTCACTTGCATCAAAGGAAAAAAAAAGTTCTCTAGTTTCCTATGTCCCGAGGCTGAGTTTAATTAAGGCAAGAAAGGGCAGAGAGAAGTGATAAATAAAACAAAACCTAGATGTGTAAGAAACTGCCCTAGAGGAGTTAGAGGACTGGGAGGCTGGTAATCATCATTACATGAGGGATGAGATATGTCAAGGATAGAGGATGTCCCGTGGACAATATAATGAAGCGCCATATGGGAGGAGATAGTAAAATCCAAACACCTTTTATAACAGCAGAACTGAGATGTAGGGTGCATGCATGAGCACTGTTTTTTGCAGTTTGACAAAATGGATCCTCGATATCTTCGTCTTCATCAAGCTGGGATGGAATAAGTGGTGCTTGCAAGGTGTTGTCCTTGGCCCAGAGCCACTGAACAGTCTCATTGGAGATATGGAAGAAGGACACTGAGTGACGGATAGTGTGTGTGGTAAGGAACACATTTCAAATGATCTTGGGAAAAAGGAAATATGGGCAGAAACGTAACCAAAGGCAACAAGAACACCTGGAGCAAATGAGAAGCCAAGTTGTCAAGTACAGGAAGGCAAAGCCAGGTTTGTCACTTTTCAGCTGGTGAGTTTGGACATGTTACAACTTCACTATTCATCAATTGGTCAGTAAATGGAGCTAAAGTTCTGCTTCCTCATTTCAGGTATTGTTAAAAGATTAAATAAATTAATACATGTAAGGCACTTAAACAATACCTGGCACACAAAAAATGTAATATATAAAATTTTTTAAAAACTATGGTGATGAGGGTTGTCTTCCCAAGTTATTAAAGTGCCTGGGGACCACATTCTACTTGTAGAAGAGTCTAGAGAAGCAGTTCTCAACCTGTGGGTTGCAACCCCTTTGGGGGTCGAACGACCCTTTCACAGGGGTCGCCTAAGACCATCAGAAAACACATATATAATTACACATTGCTTACAGTAGCAAAATTACAGTTATGAAGTAGCAACGGACATAATTTTATGGTTGGGGGTCACCACAACATGAGGAACTGTATTAAAGGGTCACAGCATTAGGAAGGTTGAGAACCACTGTTCTAGAGTCAAGGGAGTGAAAAATCAATACAGGCATTCAATGGGAGATGGGAAAGAATGGGATCGTAAATGGGAGGCTGAGCCAGGAGTCAAGGGTGGACTGGAGAAGGCATGGATTCAGAGTCAGCCCAGATTAAGACCAAGGAGGTATGTAAACTCTGAGTAGGCAGGGATTTATGTCACTTTTGTTCACTGCTTATAAGCCCAGTGCATAGAATAGTACCTAGTACACAACTTACTCCATTGAGTATTTGTTGAGTAAATGATTCAAGTGTTGAGAGGGCAGTATAAAGGCATAGAATCAGAATAGACAACTGTTACAGGGTAGCAACCTCAAAGGCCAAGTAAGGAGTCTGGGTTCTCTGGGGTGTCCAGAATTAGAAAATCCTGAAGTTGAGATAGTAGAAAAAAACCAAGATAGAATGAAAACAGTGGAAAGTATGTTTCTGAAGAAATGAGGATGACAACTTGAGTGTTCAGAATTATTGAGATAAGGATATTTCAGTTAATACCTTTCTCTCTTCCTCCCTCCCTCCTGCCTTTTCTCCTTCTTTTTGGATCTATCTTTCATGTACCAAACCCTGATATAAAGGAAGTGGTTGGCACCAAATTTTTATTTCTTATAATAATGGAGAAAGGACACAATCAAGTGAGTTTAAAGAACAGTTGAGAGATTTCTGTTAGCTTCAAATAATTTCTTAATAATAAGGAATGCTCATTTTTTGTCTTTTAAAGAATTTTATTTTTCCATTACAGTTTACATTTAATAATATTTTGTATTAGTTCCAACTATACTGTATAGTGATTAAATAATAATATACTTTACAAAGTGTTCCCCTGATATTTCCAGTCCCTACCTGACACTGTACATAGTTATTACAACACTAGAGGCCCGGTGCACAGATTTGTGCACTGGTGGGGTCCCTCGGCCTGGCCTGTGGGGATTGGGCTGAAACTGGCCCATGCATGGGTTCATCCAGGGCGTGTCCAGCCCATCTCACCCAGTCCTGATTGGCTGGAAGCTAACCTACTGGTCAGAGCGTCTGCCCCCTGGTGGTCAGTGTCCGTCATAGCGACTGGTCAAATGGTCGAACAAATGGTTGGACACTTAGCATATTAGGCTTTTATTATATATGATTATTGACTATATTCCCTATTCTATACTTTACATCTCTGTGACTATTTTGTGATTACCAATTTGCTCAATCTTGTTAGTTATTGAGTCTGTCAGTTATTGAGGCAAGAGGGGAAAACCTTCTGGTCTCAGAGATCTCTGCCAGTGGCACAACTTCTCCATTCTCTAGAACACTCGATGATCCCATATGAAAGACAATGAGCAAGGAAAACTAATGAGGGGCCTCTGCCTGGGAGGATGTGGAAGTGAAGATGACCTCAAAGATTCAGGCTTGCAAGATGGAATTGGGTGGTGAGAGGGGAGGGGAGGAAGCCTAAAATGCTGTTCAAGGCAAATTGCAGCATTTTCTTTTGAGGTCAAAGAAAAGAGGCCATGACTCCTTTGCCTATTTATGATTAGTTAGTTACTCTGAGTTTTTAGCCTGTTTGGGATATTGTGATAATGGTGTGCAAAATGGAGGTAGTTGGAAGTGGTGGTCTGTGTATAGGTGTGAGTATGAGTATGTAGGTCTACATGTATGAATATGTGTCTGTGTGTGTGTGTGTGTGTGTGTGTGTGTGTGTGTACGTGTGTCTAGACAAAAATGAAAAAGAGTGGTCTATATTTTCAAATGTTGCTAAAGTGCTTAGAGAACCTCACTATGAGTTTCCATGGAAACATGAAAGTTTGCCTCAGAAACAAATGGCAGGATATTGGAGAAAAGGGCACAGATAGTCACATTTAATATCTTTCTATAACCTTCCTATTTTTGTACATTTGTGAGGACAAGCAGGTTAAAAGAATGATCGAAATACTCAGAAATACTTTAATGGTTATTTTAATAAAAATGGAGGACAGTGGTCATTTGGCTTTTGTTTATTCAGCTTTCCCACAGCACAGAGGTTATTTCCAGAGTCTCTCTTTGATTTCTCACTTGTGTACCAACCAGTTCTTGTTAAATATTTATGGACAAGATGAAAGCTTTATAAAACTTAGCAGCTGGCAGCTGTCCTCGCCTAAAGGATGAAACAGAGAGTGTTCATTTTAATTGGATAACTCTGTGACCGAAATATCTAACCCCCAAGGGAAATACAAGAATTAAAATATGTAAAGCAATTTTTAAAAGAGAAAATCACTGTTTACATTCTGTCGTCTTTATTAGCTTAGGTTCTGTGTGCAGGTGAATTTGCAGTGCTGTCTGTTATAGTTTCCTAAGGCTGAAGACACATTTCAATGTTTCAGAATGTTTCCTAATAAATTAGATTCAAGTGTTGAACACGCAATTTTGGTCCTTGTGGCACCCATCATATTTCATTTCCAAGGATCTTTAACACAGCTGTCTCATGACTGGGTTATAAAATGACAGAATAAACTAAAAATGCAGAGGGTGGAGGGACTGCTAAGCTGATTTTCTGACACTGAATACAGCAGTAGCACTTGAAAAGGTGATTTTTTCCATTTTTAAGTCAGTAATTATCTGATGTTTAATAGACATATTTATTTTCATTTTTCAACTACAGTTTGCATCTAATGCTATTTTCAGGTGTACAGCACAGTGGTTAGACAATCATATACTTTGCAAAGTGTTCCCCCCAATATTTCTAGTATCCACCTTGCACCATGAATAGTTATTGTAATATTATTGACTATATTCCCTATCTGTAATTTACACCTTTGTGACTATTCTGTAACTGCCAATTTGTACTTAATTCCTTCACCTTTTTCACCCAACCTCCCAACCTCCTTCCCCTCTGGTAACCATCAGTCTGTTTTCTGTATCTATGCATCTGTTTCAATTTTGTTTGTTTATTTTGTTCTTTTGAGTCCACATATAAGTGAAATCATCTGGTATCTGTCGTTCTCCAACTTATTTCTCTCAGCATAATACTCTCTAGGTCCATCTATGTGTCACAAATGGTAAGATTTTATTATTTTTTATGGCCAAGTAATATTCCATCGTGAGCCTCTCATGTTGGTATGAAAGACGCAGCTCATCTTGGATAAGTCACTTTTCCTCCGTGCTGCCACAATATATAGGGGTTGGACCAGATATTTCCTGATAATTTTTAAGGTCCAAGTGTCTAAGTCAGGGTTGGTGAGTAAAGGACGTGCACCAAATCCTGGCCACTGCCTGCTTTTACACAGCCCTGTATGCTAAGAATGATTTCAAAAATATTTTTAAATGGTTAGGGAAAAATCAAAAGAAGATTAACATTTTGTGAAATATGTGAAATTTATAAGAAATTAAAAGTTCAGTGTTCATAAATAAAGTTTTTTTTTTTTTATTTCAGTGCAGCCAAGCTCGTTCATTTGCGTACCGTCTGTGGCAATTTTCACATGACCATGGCACAGTTTGAGTGCTGGTGGCAGAGATTGTAGGGCCTACAAAGCATAAAATATTTATTACCTGGTCTTTACAGAAAAAGGTTGTGGGCCATTATCTAAATGATTCTGAATCACCTGCAAAGAATCAGTCAACTCCTCTTTTTTGTTGTTGTTGTTTGTATGGTAATGTTCTTAATATAACTGATTGTGTTTAGACAAAGTCTTTGTTAAATTTTACTGTTATTAGAGGGGGAAAATGTGTCTTTCTTCACACAAACCAGATCACTTATGGACATGAACCAATTTCTCTGTGTAGCTTTTCTTTTCTCAGCTTTACATGAGTAGAGTTAGCTACATTCCTTGAGGAGAGGGGTAGGTGGGCGGATGTGACTTATGGACTAAGGGTTTCAAGATTCCATTCCCTCGAGGTCTGCCATGTTTACAGGCCTCAAACCCGTGTCCTGGGAAAAACTCTCCACTGGCTGAAGTGCAAGTGAAACCGATTATTAGCAGAACAAGGGGGAGCTGACATTTATTGGTTCCCTTCTTCGTGTCAGCCTCAGTGTTGAGCACTTGCATGCATAGTTTATTTATTCCTTAGAAAAACCACAGTTCCCAGGAGGGGGAGCCTGGGGCTTGAAGAGGTTAGGCAGCTAGTAAGGAGAGGAGAGTGGATTTGAGCCTCCGTTGGCCTATTTGACTTCATTCTTTCACAAAGTCAACTTAATATTTACAGGGAGAACTTTCTTTTCCCAGTAAGGATGTCTAACAAAGAAAGCAAATTAAGTGTGGACTATAGCAAGGTCCAGAAATTTCTGTCAGTCTCTTTGTCTCCTAATGCCAGTGCTGGCAAAACACTCACTAAATTTCCTTCGGTCTTTGTCTTTAATGGACAGAACTTTCCTTTATGGGATTCTGTTTGCTTTTCTCCTTGTTATCACTTGTGTTGTTGAGGTCCCGCCCATCTTCAGGTGGTGTTTGGGACTCAATGGTCAGCAAAGGTGGGAAGGTCCCTGGCTCCCCTCTGAATATTGGGAGACAGTAATAATTTTGCAATATATGTAAGTAAAATCATTATGCTACACACCTTAACTTGTGCAATGCTATATGTCAATTACATCCCAATAAAAGTAGAATATAACAAATAAACAAATAAAGTAGAATTCTTGTAGACCAAAGGAAAAAGAAAACAAGCTTTGAAAGGCTGGCACTGAATGAGCAATGAGGACTGCTTCCGTCACTTCCAGCAAGAAGAGCCAGGGCATCCTGGTGTAGAGCACAGGTAACACAGAAGAGGCTTTCTTCCCAGTGAACTTGAGAATCTCTTTCAAAATTGCTGTGCCTCAGGCCAGGCCTGCTCCGTTTCTGCTGAAGCACAGGTAGTGGTGCGTCTTTCAGTATGTTCCTGTTTGGTACAGAGTAGGCACTCAGAAAATAGGTAATGAGGTAAATTGCTAGGATGGAATTTGTTGATGACCCTTATCAACAAATGTTCATTCCCTTCACAAGGTACAGTGCTCAGTACTGCAGGAGTACCAAGAGCTAGGACACCATTCCTGACCTCAAGAAGCTTGCAGTCTAGTGAGATTCCACGGCAGTGTGTTGAGTCTACGGAAAGCACAGGGCAGGGCTCAGAGGAAGATGTGATCTGCCCAGGTAGGAGATTCTCACAGACTGGATGGGAGATCAGGATTTGGAAAAAGAAGTTATTACCACAATAAGTTTAGTTAACATCCACCATCGGATATAGATACAAAAAAAGGAAAATATGTGTTTTTCTTTGTGATGAGACTCTTAGTACTTACTTTCTTAGTAACCTCCTAATATACCACACAGCAATGTTAGTTACTGTAGTCATCGTGTTGTGCTTTACACCCCTAGTAATTATTTTATTTTATAACTGGAAGTTTGTATGTTTTGACCATCTTCATCCAATTCTCTCCTCCCTCCCCCGACACTGGCAGCCACCATTCTCTTCTGTTTCTATGAGGTTTTTTTTTTTAAAGATTCCACATATAAGTAAGATGATACAGTATTTGCCTTTCTCTGACTTCTTTCACTTAGCATAATGCCCTCAATGTCCATCCATGTTGTTGCAAATAGCAGGATATATTTCTATTTTACAGCTGAATAATATTCTATCGTATATATGCATCACAACTTCTTTTTCCAAATCCTGATCTCGATGCTCATCCCAATCTCCAGGGAGCTGCAAGGAGACAGAGTCTAGTGGTGAAGAGTACATGCTCTGGAGTAGATAGACTTATGTTTTCGGTCAAGGTCTGTCAGTTATAAGCGATGTGACTTTGGGCATTTTCTTAAATTCCCTGGACCTAGGTTCCTCATTTGTAGAATAAGGTAATACTAACACTTACCTGAGAGGGTTACCTTAAGTATTAGATGGGAATTCACCTAAAGCACCTACATGACAGCAATCATGCTGATGATGCCAAGATGATAGGAAAGCTACTCAATCCTGGTTGTCAACTCGATAGTTGACATTTTCATTTAGTCCGTGGGGGCTGGTATAGAAAATTGGGAGGGAAGAGAAGCTTTGCATAGAAGAAACTTTGAAAAGTCCTCTTCCCCTTCTCTGCTCGCACCCCCCCTTCCCCGCCCCACCTCTGCCCCTACATTGTGGGCAGAGGCATGGGTATATGCCATTGTTCTTCAGCAAAGCCTATGCCAGTTTGGAGTGAGCATGTTTTGGCACCTATTTGAGAAAGTCTTTGAAAGAGTCACTGACACAGCAGTGCTGGGTGGATGGACCATGTGTTTGTGAGCCTTTCCAGATGCATAGGGTGGGGCCAGGGTCTCTGCCAGTCCTGATCCCTGATCCCAACCCCATGTGCAGGGTGAGCTGGGAGGTTGGTTTGAGGATGCCTGTCTTTTTCATCTGGGCTCTATACATAGAATAACAATGCAAAACATTTTGAGTATTTACTATGTACCAGACACTGTTCCACTTTATAAGTATTATCTCATTGAATTCTCACAACCATGTCCATTTTAGAGATTAATAAACAGATGTGAAAATTTAAGGAACCTGCTCAATATTATATAGCTGGTGGATACAAGCAATTGACACCAGAAACTGAGCTGACACAAACCTGAGTGGCTTGGTGTTTTTCAGCTATTAAGAGTTTGTTCTAAAATCTCTGGCAAAAAATTTGCAGCCTTCAATGATATACTTTGACTCAGGTGCTGTAGTTCAGATCCCCAGCTTTGTTTTCTGAGGGAAAAAAATCCAGTTGAGAAAGGATTATACTTGGAGTCATTTAAAAACTAATTTGATAGCTGTAATTGTCCTTTAGAAATAAACTCTTTCTCATTTTGTGCTCCCAGAGCCTTTATTTCTGTGTTTGTGTGTGTGTGTGTGTGTGTGTTGTGTGTGTGTGTGTGTGTTTGTGTGTGTGTGTGTGTGTGTGTGGTGGTGGTGGTGGTGGTGGTGGTGTGGGGAGTGGGAAGTTGGAGATGGGAAGTTGGATGAGCTGTGAAAATAAGTGGATTTTCTCTGATGTCTAATCCACTAATTACGCAGAGCAAAATTGGATCACGCTTGTAATTCAGCTTTTACTGTTTGCATTAAGAAATGCTGTTGGCAGGGTTGTGAACAGGAAAAGGGAGAAGGACATTAAAAATCATTGCTTAATGTGAACAGAGAGAATGGTGGTTGAATTGGGTGGGGGAGAGGTAGGCAAGGTGTTGCATGTGGGCTGCTCAATTTAGCTAATGTAGCCACAGAGGTAATGGCTGAAGTGGCAGCGAGGGCATTAAGGAAAAGTAATGTGGTAGGGATTTGAACATAGGTCATGATGACTACTCTGTGCTTGCATTCAGGATGGGCAGTAAAGGGCAAAGCATGAGTTTTTTTCATTGAGTTTAGAGGAACTTTAATCCCCAAATTGACTCTAATGATAGAAATCTCAGAAAGGCGACAACCTATTGGATGAAAAACGTAGGGCTGGTCAGCACTTGTCCCTGTCCTCAAGTTTGCTGGAGCCCAAGGCTCTCACCCCCCTACGTGTGTAATGGTGCTCCTCTCTGTCATGGGTCACTTTTGTGTCCTCCACCATCTGGAAGCTGCTTGGGGGTGCACCTCTGTAGTCTTCATGGAGTACCAAATGCCATCAAATGCTAACAATCTGAGGAAAACATCAAGAAGATGAATTTTTTCTGAGTTAGAAAAGAGAAAGACCAGGAATAAAAGCAATTCTGGGTGACATATAAGTAGGGGAAGTAAAGTTTTCTAGAAAGATTTAGTGTTGGGCTGGGATTGTCTCTGCCCAGAACTTTTGCTCACATTTTCTCTCTCACTGCTTTTCTCTCTCTTCTATCATTTCTTGCTAGCTTTATAAAATTATCTCTCAGAAAGAGGATTTCTCAAAGCCTGTTCTTCAATTTGGGTCGAAGTTGACATCGTCCTCCATTTGAAATAATGCATTCCTGCCAACTACGCACTGATCAGGCAGCAAACCAGACAAGTAACCTGATCCAGCAAGTGGAAGGTTCTGAAGTCACAAAGGTCTTTAATATAACCTGAGCCCTGAGCTCACCTCCAGCTTTTTTAGTTGGACAGTTCTCCTTCAGTCCCAGGTGGGATTCAATTTACTGAAGCCACTTCTGGGAAGAGGTTGGACATGGAAAGAGTGGGTTCCCTGGGGGTGGTTTCAGGAAGAGAGGGTGAGCACTCTCATTTGATATGAGGGGAGTTGCCAGGTCAGGTGTGATGTAGGCAAAGATTACCAGGAATAAGGCTTCAAGACCCAACTCCTCAACTCCTCCCTAGGTGATGAAATCACCTCACTGACCCCTCTTCTTGCCACAGAACAGGTTTTTGCTTTTGTTTGTTTTTTTATAACAACTTTATCCTATATAATAAAACCCTATTATGCAAATCGACCAAATGGTGGAATGACTGGTGGAATGACTGGTTGCTATGATGTGCACTGACCACCAGGGGGCAGATGCTCAATGCAGGAGCTGCCTCCAGCCTGCAGGCCCCGACCCAGTATGGTAGAGGGCGAGGCTGATGAGCGGGTGGCGCCAGGCCAGCCAAGGCAGGTATGAACGGGGGCCCCAATTGCCCCACCAGTAGCCCCACAGATCAGCCCTGATCACTGGCCAGGCCTAGGGACCCTAGCCGTGCACAAATTTCGTGCACCGGGCCTCTAGTTTAGATATAATTCAAATACCATCCAATATCCACTTAAAGTGTGCAATTTGTTATATATTCACAGATTTGTGCATCCATCACTATAATTAGTTTTAGGACATTTTTATTTCCTCTTACCCCCCCCCCCCCAAATCCCACACTCTCGGTAGTCACTCCCCGGTTCCCCTATACCTCAGCCCTGGCAACCACGTATCTACTTTCTGTCTCTGTGAATTTGCTCATTCTGGACATTTCATGTACATGGAATCATACAATATGTGATTTTTGTGACTGGCTTCTTTCACTTAGCATAATGTTCTCGATGTCTGTCTTTGTTGTAGCATGTGTCAATACTTCATTGCTTTTTATTGTTGGATAATATCCCATTGTATGGATATACTACATTGTTATTCTCTTATCAGTTGATGGACATTTGGGTTGTTTCCATTTTGCATGATTATGAATGATGCTGTATGAACATTTGTGCACGAGCTTTTGTGTGAAAGTAAAATTTCATTTCTCTTGGGTAGATATTTAGCAGTAGAACTGCTGAGTCATATGGTAACTCCATGCATGACCTTTTGAAGACCAGCCAGACAGTTTTTCAAAGCAGTTGCACTATTTAACATGGGTTTTGAAAATGTAATTCCCTTTGCTCTCTTCTCCATTGTCTTCTCCATCAGAATCTGTCTCAAATATCACTTCCTCAGGGACCCCTGAGCTGATCATGCAGACCAATTCAGGCCTCTTTGTTACATGCCCTTATCACCTTAAATATTTGCTTTGTCTAAATATTGAATTAATTATTTTTTGTGTAAATATTTTATTAACTTGAGACTCTTTGTGCCTCAGCTTATTTATCTATTTCTGTATTTATTTGTAAAATAGGGATAATATTTAACCACACATGAGAATGTGAGAGTTAAAACGTCTAGCATCTTGAGGCTTAGATCATAGTAAGGCTACAAATGGCAGCTATTATTTTAATATCTTTGTATGGGATATGAAATTAGCACCATGATCACACATTTAGTAAGCAGGAACCTAACGTAGCTGGCTTTTCCCAAAGTCTTCTGTTAACAGCCAGTTGACACTTGCTTTATGTATCTTGTTGCTTAGGAGCATTTGCCAGCCAAAAACTAGGCAATGGAGATGTAGGAAAGTATAATGGAAAGATGTAAATGGAGAATATTGTATCTGTTAATTTATTTGAATTTGGAAAATAGTTACTATTTATTTTAGAAAGAACTTGGTCTAGCTCAGGAAGTTCCAGGACTGGTTGGGCATACTTTATCAACCATGGTTCCTAGCTACACATGCAATGACATTTTTTTTTTAATTCATTTGCAGATCCATCAGTCCCTGAGAATCCTGACTAGCCAATCTCTGCATTTTATTTGGCTTTTCCCCCTGAAGCTTGGCCAAGGCCAAGGCCAAGCTTCAGGGGGAAAAGCCTCCCAGTATGGCAGTAATTCTATGGGCTGGGAACTGGGCTGCCTGACATGGTTCCCAACAGCCCCCCAAGGCTGGCGCTGCTGAGGACAAGGCACAGAAAACTATTGGAGGGGAGGTTAGAAGCACCCACCCCCTTGCCCATTTTGTGGGTTTGGTGTAAGTGCCATGCTCCAAGCAGTGCCAGCATTGCCAGACAGCAAAGGCAAAATGTCGGTCAGGGTCAGGGGCCAGTAGTGGATGCAGGGATCATTGACAGCCCTTTGTGACCAGGGAAGCGAGGAGGTGGAATCTCACCATCACTGTGAAGAAATGAGATTATGCCTCCCACTGCTAGATTCTTAAGACTTTTCTAGGCTGAATGTTGGGCAAGTGGAGAAATGACAGTCTTTTAGGAAATTTACTTAGGATTCTCCCAGGCTGATGGGAGAGACATCACAGCTGCATGCATGTGAAGACACACACACACACACACACACACACACACACACACACCCCACAATAGTCTTCCATTCCCCTCCTGGCCTCATTCTCCTTTTTGTATTCCAAGTCTTGCACTGAGTACCCTGCCTGGAGCTCCCCTACTAGGGGACCCCAGCCTGCCTGCTGGTCCCTGGCCTGTAGCGAATGCTGTTGGTGACCACATGTGGGTGATGGGCATTCATCCCCTGCTGCAAAGGGTGCCTGAGAACCACTCCTTACCATCTCCCTCTCAGCCAATGGGAGCCTCCTCTACCGGCAGCACTGTCTCCCTTCTCTGCTCCCTCTTGCCTCAGACCAAAGTTCATCTTTAGCTGAGACCACATCCTTGTTTAACTTGTTTCCCTGTGCCCTCTTGTTTCCCTTGCTCTCCAGAGAGCACTCTCCCATAAGCCACTTGAATAAGAATCCCTGTCACAGGCCCTGCTTCTAGGGAAGTCAACCTAAGACAGTGCCCATGCTCAGCTCTTCCTCTGTTTTCTCTCCAATTAAGACCTGGCCCTCCTTCAACTTTCTAGCCTACTAGGTGAAGATGGGTTGTATTAATAATTAATCTTAAATAAATCCTCCTAGTATATTTGTAGGCTAATGTGTTACTCCTTCTTGATAACATAACACCTTAACATGGCTAAGAACTTATTCTTAGGACTTGCTTCTGTAGCAATCCCAGTGGGGAAATGCTAATGACATTTTGTGAGTGTGACTGACAGTGCCTGCAGAAAGGAGAAGGAAGGGATACTTTGGTTAGAGGGGCTTTTCAGATTCTGGAAAGACTTTCTGAATCTCCCACACCATCTACAATGAACTGAGTTTTTATGTCCCCCCAAATACATATATTGAAATCCTAACCCCCCATGTAGAAAGTATTTGGAGGTGAGGCCTTGGGGGAGGAAATTAGATTATGAATGTGGAGCCCTCATGAATGGGACCAATGCCCTCATAAGAGGAACCCCAGAGAGTCCTCTCTGCTCGCCACCAGATGGAACCGCAAGGGAAAATTGGCCTCCTGCAACCTGCACCTGCACCAGAACCTGATCATGTTGGCACCCTGATATTACACTTCCCGAAATACATTTCTGTGCTTATAAGTCATTTGGCCTATGGTACTTTGTTATTGCAGCCCAAACTAAGACAGTATCCCTACCAACCAATGAATTGAACTCTCCCTCCTTGGTCTGACAAGTACCTCTTTACGGTTCTTACTAGATTACATTGAAATTACAAGTTTTCCCATCTAGACTGGGAGTGTGTAGAGAGCAGAGACCTTTTTCTATTCACCTCTATATCCCAAGTGCCTACCAGCATCCTGGAACCCTGTGGGAACTCAAGAAATGCATGTGATAAAAGGAATTACTAATACTGATAGAAGCACAGCTCCCCCTCCGCTTTCATATATATCTATATCTATATCTATATCTATATCTATATCTATATCTATATCTATATCTATATCTATATCTATATCTATATCTATATCTATATCTATATCTATCTGGACCTAGACACACATGACATTTTGGATGAAATGAGCCATTTAGAACACTAATCAATTGTTATTCTTCCCAAATTTTGAGACTGGAAAATAATATCCCAGTCTGAGGGAAAGAGAATAGAGAGGAGGTGATGCAAAATGGGAAGATGGTGGGTCTCTAAAATAGTGTTAAAGGCTGAAGGTCAGAGAAGAACCCAAGATAGATTGTGGGATCCAAGAGTAGAGAGGACCCATCCTCTGCTAGGAGATAAAGCCCAGAGGAGAGAAGGGCATGTGGTGAGTCTAAGCAGAGGTCTTCTATGGGAATTCAGGGTTCCCCGGGAACTAGGCCAGCCTAGAAGCAACATACTGTTTCTTTTTTTTTTAAATATATTTTATTGATTTTTTACAGAGAGAAAGGGAGAGGGACAGAGAGCCAGAAACATCGATGAGAGAGAAACATCAATCAGCTGCCTCCTGCACACCCCCCACTGGGGATGTGCCCGCAACCCAGGTACATGCCCTTGACCGGAATCGAACCCGGGACCTTTCAGTCTGCAGGCCGACGCTCCATCCACTGAGCCAAACCGGTTAGGGCCAGACTGTTTCTTATACACACCTGGAAGTGAGGGGTTCAGTGGGTGGGATAAGATAGGACTCAGCATTTACTTGATCATACAGACTGAGGGCTAACAAGATAGATTATCCTTCTGGAGGGGAGACAACTCCCAGCTCACAGAAATTGTTTTGCTATTCTTGTAGAATAGGGTGTCAAAAAGAAGACTAAAGTTTAGTTACAGAAAATGTAAAGATTGCATTTAGTGCACAGCCCAACTTTGAACTAAGACTTTTATTTACTTTATAAAAAGGAGTAGAAGTGAAAACTCTGAACAACTGAATCAACAGTGGTGAGTCAGTAATGGGCACAGGGGCCAGAGAGATTTAGCTAAAGGAGGGCCTGGGTCTGGTGTTTGGCTCATGGGATTCAAGGACCCAATGAAGTCAGGGTTGAGCCCCTGGAGTAGAATATACTGGTTGCTAATGAGAACATGAGGAAAATGATAGGTGATCTTGTTTCCTGGAATTTTTCAATTTCAAGCACACTACCCATGAGCATTTTGTAAGCATAATAGGAGAGGCCCCGACATTTAAGAAAACCAACCAGAAGAATCCTGACAAAGAGGTGTCTCTAGGCGCCTCCATGGTGGGGATATTGAAATTGCTGTGGCTGTGAAAACTGAAAACCGTGCCAAGTACTCACTTGCCTCAAGTCAGAAAGGCAGCCTGGAAATCTTCGCTTGATAAATCTAATCATTATTTCTTCCCCTGAATATTCTTGGGCAGCTTCAAGATTGCTCGGAGAAATGTATATCAATACATAGAGATAAATGCCCATATGGACAGAGATAAATGCATACAGATAAACACTCATCTACAGATATCAATATACAGACACTATCATTTACTGAATACTTACTATTTTGGAAGTTCTATATATGATTTCACATACATTGTATCATTTTCCCCTCTCTTCAACAATGAAAGGTGAATGATATTATTCTGTATTTCCTCAAGAGGAAATTGAGGCAGACAATGGTCACAGGGCTAGAAAGGGGCAGGGCCTTTCTACCTGGTTGTGCATAATCCCCTTTGGTTCTACCATAGGTTTGCATGGTGGACAGATGCATTTGAATGACACTCTCACTCTTCCACCTTCATTATTAAGCTAATTTTAATTATTTTATCAATACTATTGGCAAAGGCTATGTGGGGATGATTCTAACATAATCGTATAAAACAGAGAGACAGCAGCTCTAGAGAGAGGTAGTGGGCGAGAGCACCTACAGCACAGGACGTTCCCACATGTTTTATTCAATTGAAGGGAACTAAGATTATTTTGTCTAACACCCTAAAATTTCACACAAGTGGAAACAGAAGCTCAGAGAAGTGATTGGGCCAAGGATCCACGAACTGTCTCCAGCTCAGCCTAGAACCAGGGAGGCTGCCCAATGAGAGGGCAGGGGGCTGCCCTGCTCACTAACTCCCCCTGAAGGAGCTCTCAGCTTCAGAATTTGTAGTGTGACTTCTCAGAACACCAGATATCTCTGCCCTAAGATGAAGGGATGGGTGAATTTTCCTAAACAAAATTGAAATGAAATTTGGATGATCTCCTATTAATCAGATAGATCCATTCTGCACTGGTTGCTATGAAGCTTCCTCATCTCCCAGAGCCCAGTCTCCTTTGGGAATTGTGTTCAAGAATGTTCTGAAGGGCTTCTTTCCATCCCTGGTCAGGCAGGTTCACAGGGCATTCATCCAACAAATGCTGACCTGTCCCTTTGCCAGACCTGTGCAGGGCCCTAAGGTTGCTGCCCTCAGAGAGTCAACCCAGCTCTAACTTCTCTCTTAAGAGTGAAACTGGGAGGTATTAATACATATTTTTGTTACATAAAATTTTTCAAAATAAAAATATTAGAAATATAACAAATACCCATGTACCTTCCACCTCCATTTATTTATTTTTTAAGAATCAAAGCATTATGAATATAATTAAAGTTCCTTTTGTAGCATTCTCAGTTCCAATTGTTCTCCCAAAGCAAGTACCATGGTGACATTTATAACTATTCCACATGTATTTCACATTTTATTATATATTCATATTCACATATAATATTATAAAGTTAAAAGATAAGTTCATATTGTATATTGTTT
>NW_005362190.1:1059587-1064067 GCF_000412655.1 Myotis brandtii | reverse complement strand
CCTCTCCCTCTCCTCCTTCCCTTGCCACCATGCCACTACTGCGGCAGGTGGGCAGCAGGCTGATTGGGACTGGCTGCCCAGAGAGAGGGATGGGGTATGGGAGGCTGGCCACCAGCCCACAGGAGTGAGATAGTCCTCGGCCCCCCTGGGAAAGAGGCCACATCTACTGCCACCCACCCCTGGTTCACCATCCCAGGCCAGGGCCTGGCCCTGATTGGGCAATTGGGGCCCACTGGCCAGGGGGAGGGACCATGGGAGGTTCCCCAGCCTGGGAAGGTTGGCTATGGGAGTGCACTGACCACCCGGGGGCAGCTCCTGCATTGAGCGTCTGCCCCCGGGTGGTCAGTGTGTGTCATAGCAACCAGTCATTCTGGTCGCTTAGGCTTTTACATATATAGATAAATTAACATTTATGTACTGTATATAAATGCTATTTGTATATTACAATTTATACCGTATATATTGTATATAAACTAACGTTTACAAAATTTGTATTTAACTCTTCATATCATGGTGTGACTTGCTTTTGCATTAAATGCTATATTTTCATTTCTCTCTATTTTAATACACATTGCTTCCCTGAATCTTTTCAACTGCAGTGGAATCTTCCATTGTAGAACTATGCCACAATTAATTTGTGATTGTCCTGTGGTCTTTAAAGTACAGTTGTTTGAAATTTCTCATGATTACAAACACTGCTGTCACACATATTCTGTGGCTGTCTCCTTGGGCATATGTGTGATTGTAGGACAGATGTCTGGACCGAACCAGGCGTTATCAGATTCTATTCCAAAGAATTTGTGCCTGTCCCTCCCTAATCCCTTCCCCACCTTCCAAATATTATATGAAGCTCATATTTCTCCACATCCTTGCCAGCACTAGGCCTTGTGAGTCTTCAACTTCATTGCCAATTGGAGGAGTGTGGACTGGTTCTGGTTGGGCCTGACTACTCATGCAGTTAACATATGTTTAGCAACCCTCTGGGTTTCCTCTCCTGTGAAATACTTTTTCATAGTTTTTTTAAAATTTTTTCTCCTGGGTTATTAATTTGCAGGAGATTTTTTATATTCAGGGTTTTAATCCTTTGTTGGGTTTGAGCATTAACAATGCTTCTTCCAGTCTGTGACTTATCTTTGAATGTTATTTATAATGCCTTTTGTTATGCAGGAGTGTTAAACGTTGATGCAGTCACATTTATCAGCTGTTATCTTTACAATATATGCTTCGTGTGTCCTGTTTATTAAGAAATCCATCACCTGCCTCTCACTGCTGACATTGCGCCATTAGTGAGGAAACGTCTGTGAGTGTATGTGGGAAGTGTGGGAGGGTTGTTTTGCTTTCTAAATTTTTAATTTATACAACAATCCAATTATTAGGCAAGTTCAGGTTTGCTCTAATGACTCCAGATTCTTTTCTCCCACAGGGTATAGTGTAGTACTTAAAGATATGGGTTCTGTAGCAAGACTGCCTGGGTTTGGATCACTAACTTGAACAAATTATTTAAACTCACTTGGGGATGATACTATAGTTGGTACCTTGTAAGGTTGCTATGGCGATGAAATTAGTTTATATATGCAAAGCACTAAGAACGATTTCTGGTACCTTGTGAGAGTCAATTGTTATCTACTGTTATTATTATTGTTAGCATTATTTTCTCATTTTACTGCTCAGTTTACCTCTGCGCTGGATTTCTAAGGGCTACCTGGGGACATTAGACCTGCCGTTCTCCACATGCTTTCCTGTGCCTAGACTGAGATCACTTGGTCTGCTTGGCCCTGTGCTACCTTAGGAGACTTATCCACTGGGAGATCAAGACCTGAGACTGCCAATGGTCTAATAATTACATCTGTGCCCAGGTTGCTGGTACCAGACATTTCATTTTCTATAGCTTTTAGAAAAAAGGAGAGTTAAAGGTTGTAAGGGGTCAAATACTAGCTGATTGCAGACAGATATCACACTTTTAAATATCTGAAGTGAGATGGATGCATTAATAAAGGTGACTTGCAAGGATTTTGTAGTGTATATCTATTGTGGTTGTTTGTCCAGTGCTCCTTTCCCTTTCTCTGGTCTAGTTCTCTTCATTCTTATGTTTATCAAGCAGGCTGCCCATCAAAACATCATCCCTCTCCCACCCACATAGGCATGTTACCCAAATTACATTATCCCTGTGGCTATACTAATTTTTTTTTTTAAAGAGGTGGGCCTGTGACCCAAGCTGGGCCAATCACAGACCTCCCCTAGGATTTTCTGAACTTGATCAACTAGAGAAAAGCCCTTTCTTGCCTGGCGGCAAATTGGAAAGATGAATCTGTGAGAAACTGGCCAAACTGTTGTATTCTGAGCTCTAGATTTGCGTGACACCAGAGTTTTCATCTCGTATATTCAACTTCATGGAGAAGCCCATCAGGCAAGAAGAAGCTGGTCTCAGGGAGAAGTGGGGACAGACACAGTCCAGGGGATACTTAATTCTATTTAATTTCCTTGGAAACTTAATTGAGAATATAGTTGGATTTTCTTGTTTTACTGATGGTTTCTTTTGCTGTGCAGAAGCTTCTTATTTTGATGTAGTCCCGTTTATTTTCTCCTTACTTTCCATTGCCCTAGGAGCTGTATCGATAAAGATACTGCTATGATGTATTTCTGATATTTTGCTGCCTGTGGTTTGCTCTAAGGTTTTTATGGTTTCCCATCTTACATTTGAGTCCTTTATCCATTTTGAGTTTATTTTTTATGTATGGTGTAAGTTCGTGGTCAAGTTTCATTTTTTTGCCTGTATCTGTACAATTTTCCCAACACTATTTATTGAAGAGACTGTCTTGACTCCATTGTATGCTCTTGCCTCCTTGTCAAATATTAGTTGAGCATACTTGTTTGGGTCAATTTCTGGGTTCTCTGTTCTATTCTATTGGTCTATATGTCTGTTATCTGGTATTGAGATCCCTCCTACTTTGTTCTTCTTTCTCAGGATAACTGCAGCTATTTGGGGTCTTTTTTTATTCCACATGAATTTTTAGAGAGTTCTAGGTGAAATATGCCGTTGGTATTTTAATAGGGATTGCATTGAATCTATAGATTGATTTGGGTAGTATGGACATTTTAATGATGTTGATTATTCCAATCCATGAACACAGTATATTCTTCCATTTGTTTATTTCTTCCTCTATCTCTTTTTTCAACGTCCTGTAGTTTTCTGAGTACAGGTCCTTTACCTCCTTAGTTAAGTTTACTCCTAGGTATCTTAATTTTTTTGGTGCTATGGTAAATGAGATTGTTTTTTTAAATTTCTCTTTCTGTAAATTCATTATTGGCGTATAAAAAAGCCATAGATTTCTGGGTCTTAATTTTGTATGTTGCTACATTGCCAAATTAATTTATTAAGTCTAATAATTTTTGATGGAGTCTTTAGGGTTTTCTATGTAAAATATCATGTCAAATGTAAATAATGACCGTTTTACTTCATCTTTTCCAATATGGATGCCTTTTCTTTCTTCTTTTTGTTAATTGCTATGGCTAGCACTTCCAGTACTATGTCAAACAGGAGTGGTAAGAGTGGGCAACCTTATCTTGTTCCTGTTCTTAGAGGAAATGGTTTTAGTTTTTTGCCCATTGAGTATAATGTTGGCTGTAGGTTTGTCATATAAGGCTTTTATTATGTTGAGGTATAATCCCTCTATTCCCACTTTGCTGAGGGTTGTTTTTTTTTTTTATATCAAGAAAGGATGTTGGATTTTGTCAAATGCTTTTTCTGCTTCAATTGATATGACTATGTAATTTTAATCTCAGTTTGTTTATGTGATGTATCAGGTTTATTGGGAGAACATATTTGCCAATGTTATCTCTGATAAGGATTTAATCTCCAAAATTTACAGGGAACTCATACAACTTAACAAAAGGAAGATAAACAACCTAATCAAAAATGGACAAAGGACCTAAATAGATGCTTTCCAAAAGAGGACATACAGAAAGCCAAGAGACATATGAAAACATGCTCAAAGTCACTAATCATCCAGGAGATGCACATCAAAAGGACAATGAGGTACCATCTCACACCTGTCAGAATGGCTATCATCAACAAATCAACAAATGACAAGTGCTGGTGAGGATGCAGAGAAAAAGGAACTTCCGTGCCCTGCTGGTGGGAATGCAGACTGGTGCAGCCACTGTGGAGAACAGTATGGAGTTTCCTCAAAAAATTAAAAATGGAACTCCCATTTTTCCTTGTAATCCTACTTCTAGGAATATATCCCAAGAAACCAGAAACACCAATCAGAAAGGATATATGCACCCCTATGTTCATAGCAGCACAATTTACAATAGCTAAGATTTGGAAACAGCCTTACTGTCCATCAGCAGAAGATTGGATTAAAAAACTGTGGTACATCTACACAATGGAATACTACGCTGCGGTAAAAAGGAAGGAATTCCTACCATTTGCAACAGCATGGATGGAACTGGAGAGCATTATGCTAAGTGAAATAAG
>NW_005362190.1:1044294-1058146 GCF_000412655.1 Myotis brandtii | reverse complement strand
ACTTGAAATATCAGGGGGACCACTCTGCAAAGTATATGATTTTCTAACCACTATGTTGTGCACCTGAAACTAATCTATATATCTATATCTATATCTATATCTATCTATCTATCTATCTATCTATCTATCTATCTATCTATCTATGTATGTATCTATCTATCATCTAAAAGCCAAGTGATCAGAATGACGGAACAACCAGAACGACTGGTCACTATAACATGTACTGCAGTGGCCAACTGACCTGATCTGGGCCCTGATTGGCTCCCCCAACCTCCTGCGGCCCCTCTCCCAGCTGGCCCCGACCCCTGCCGGCCTGGCCCCATTGGCCCCCATAGCGGCAGACTGGCCAGACCCCACCCATGCACAAATTCATGCACCCGGCCTCTAGTACAGAATAATATTAAATGTGAACTATAATTGAAAAAAAGATGGAAAATTGTATGTTTTGTGTTTTTCATCATTATCATAATAAAAAAATAATATAGTTGGAATTGCAATGGAGATGGGGGAATTCAGATGTTTAGGTACCATGATTTTCAAACCCAGGTTGTTAAGCTCATATTGATTCTGAGGGCTTCTGCAATACTTTTATAACTTTCTTTTATCTTCAAGCAAGATTCAGTGGGTTTCTGCCACAGCAACTAAGAATTTTGTTATCTGGCCGGTGTTGCTCAGTTGTTGAGCGTTTACCCATGAACCAGGAGGTCAGAATTAAAATCCTGATCAGGTCTGAGTGCAGGTTCAATCCCCAGTAGGGGGCGTGCAGGAAGCAGTTAATCAATGATTCTCTTTCATCATTGTTGTTCCTATCTCTCCCTCTCCCTTCCTCTCTCTGAAATAAATAAAAATATATTTAAAAAAACACACAAAAGAATTCTATTGCAGTCATATAAATAAGGGGTATAATAGAAGAATTAATGGCTTTTGTATCACACCTGGCTCCAGATTCAGCTTTTGCCACTTACTAGTCATCAGCTTTTACTTATGACTGTTTCCTCAATTGTGGTTGATCAAAGAGAAATACTTTGTGGGACTGTGTGAATTTAGTAAGATAATGAATATAAAGTGCCTGGCATAGTTCTTTGCGCATAGTAAGCACTAATATTTTAGCTGTTGTTATTCTTGTTTCTACTATCATTTACTACTAGTAGTGTTGCACTAAGTAAGGATTCAGTTACTCAAGTCTTGCATTTCAGGCATCTTTATAAGCTCCTCAAACTTTTCTCTGGATCTATGTACATAAAAAATAACTAAAGTATACAAAACTAGAGGCTCAGTGCACGAATTTGTGCATGGGTGGGGTCCCTCAGCCTGGCCAGCGATTGGGGCCGATCAAGGCTGTCTCTCCCAATCCTGATTGGGGCCAGCTGGCAGGGGGGATGGACCATGAGGTTGGCTGGCCTCAGGAGGTTGGCTGTGGGAGTGCACTGACCACCAGGGGGCAGCTCCTGCATTGAGCGTCTGCCCCAGTGTGTGTCATAGATACCGGTCAGTTGTCTGGTCATCTGGTCATCCGGTCATAATGACCGCTTAGGCTTTTATATATATAGATAATGCTGCAGAGCACTAGGGCATATTAGGAAGCGTTAAGGAAGAATATCATTCAGATTCCTGATAGGAAACAGAAAGCACAGACAGAGAGTTTAACTGAAGATAGCTCAATAAAGGGACTTTATGGGCAAGTGGAAAGAGTAAGAAGAATAACATAAAATGGTGAGAGACTCAAGGAGCAGTGAAAGTGGGAAGCTATTACTTCCCCCTTTCCCCCTGTCCCGCCCTGCCCTGGGCCTCCAGAGGACAGAGGAACAGAACTCTCTGAGAGGAGAGTCACCCAGAGCATCGTGGCTTTGGAGAAGCTCAGCCATTGTCAAAAGTGTGTCCCAGTGGCGGAGGTGGGAAATATGCACTCAAACCTTTCTTTCTTCCCACTTTCCAATCTTCTGGTTCCTTCCATTAAGTAGACCCACCTTAAAGCCACTGGACAGTGAACTTGGGCCAATCAGTCCATGGAGGTCAGTTTGCTGGGCAGAGATCAGGTGTAGCATGGCAGGGTAGGGAGCTGGAAGGATTTCAGAAAAAAAAAAAAACTAGTGCAAAGAGTCATGGAAATGACACATTTAGGTGGGACAGAACAAACACCTATGGTTATCATCTATCTGTTCTATCTATCTATCTATCTATCTATCTATCTATCTATCTTTCTATCATCATCATCATCATCATCATCATTCATATCTATCTATTACCTATCTATGCCACATCCCACAAACATCTTCCCAGTTAACATTTTCTCAGTAGTCTCTTTCTTAATTTTAATAATCAAATTTCATATAATTTACATATTTCTCAGTTTAATGATTTTGGCCATTGTTTATAGGGGAAAGTTTTATATTTGTGTTTCTCAAACTCAATACATTTAAAGCAACATTGTGTGCTCTCAAGTCTCCAGATGTAGTATAATTTAAATTCAGTTGGGAAAATCCCATGTTGATGTTTTGCAAAGAGCACTAGATACCAACAGGGGATGCAGAGGAACTACACACAAAGCAGCTTTTACCTAGTCATCCAGAAGCGGGCTTAAGCATTTCACACCAAAACCTTACAGTTTATCTCTTATATGTAGGCATTTTACTATGTTTTAGTACATTGGTTGGGGGTTTAGGGTTGCTTTCCATTTAGTGTTTTAATGCCAGAAATCCAATTTTTAGGAATGGATTTCTGACATTAAGGAGGGGTGCCTAGCTGCATCTCTAATATCATCAGATTTTTATCAATTTAGACAAATGAGAAAAGATAAGTCTGAATTGCAGATTCTGCTTAGAAAGATGAAGTTTTGTCATTTTAAACCTCATATGTAATTGAACATCAGGTTGACAACCTGTTGCGTAGGGGAGATCCTTGGGAGGTCCACAATAATGAGTAGAAAAAATGGTTTTAAAAAAGCGTAAGAATGATCATAAATGGAAAATTCTCAAGTGGTTTCATGATAGGGTTACCTACTCCCTCCTCCCTGCTCCTGCACAGACATGCACTTGTTTAGCAAATCCTTTCTTCAAGATGCCATAAAGCTACGTATTCTGTAACCCACAGCTCTGCACGTGCACTGTATGTATGCTTTACTTGTTCAATCATCAGTCTTCCTTAGTAGAATCTAAGCCCTTGGGGTCAGGGGTTATGTCTACCTTGCTTGCTATATTATCTCTCCCATCAAATATTCTAGGACCTGGGCACAAGATAAGAGTTGTTGAATAAATTAATGCTTTATTTCCAGAAAGCTTCTGGGTCACATGATGCTCATCTTCCCTGTTGAAGCTCACTCCACTTTCCCGGGTGCCCTGGCTCAGGGCCTCAGCTCCCTGGTTCATCCCAAGTACCTGACTGATGAGAGTTGCGCTTGACCTTTGGGTTTGACCTGGCATCCCTTCCAGTGTGTAACTCATGGTGTTTACTCTTCCCTCCATCCAGGAAAGAGAGTCCTTGTGTGTGACCTGATGCAGGTGCCTCTGGATTGTGCACCTGAGCTCAGCCCACTGCCACCCCATCCTCAGTCAGGGTAGGAGAACTCAGTCAAGTTCAGCTTGTGCTCTTTGTCATCGTGGCATTTGTGGTCTATGAAGCGGGACTGTGCAAAAGGAGGCATACAGCTAAGTCAGCAACTGGAGGAAATTATTTATGTACAAAGTTTCTTTTAATACAGTGGTTCTCAAGAGTTTGCTATACATCAGACTCCCCCAAGGGCTTCCTCAATACAGATCTCTGGGATCCACTCCCAGAGGGTGATTTGGAAGATTGGGGTGGTGCCCGAGAATCTGCATTTCTAACAAGTTCCGCGATGATGCTGCCACTGTCATCTGGGACCACATAAAGAGCCATCGTTCTGTCCATGTTCTCATTGAACATAGGTGCTTGCTGCCAGGATCTGATGGGTCAGGGGAAAGTGTGCGGATCTGGGATCTGTTGCAGAAATAGAAACTACATTAGCTATTTAAGAGGGATTGAGTGCTATTTCAGAGCGTTAAGAGCTGATGAAGGCCTGGAGCAGTGGCTCTAGGCTTTGCATCCCCGAGCAGCTCCTGTGTCTGATGGGGCAGCATCTGCCTCCACCCCAGCGAGGGAGATGGGGGTCAGGAGCCACCACAGCAGCACTGCTGCCATGTGGGGACTGCCCCTGATCACTGGTCATGCTGCAGCAAACCCCCACATCTCTTTAACCCTGTGGCCAGAAGAAAGTGCCTGCCTCCCCTCTGCCTCCAGAATCCAAGCACAGGAATCTGCACACTTTTAGCCTCTCAGGGAGGGTTTAGGAGCAGCAGTAGCCTAGTATCAGGGAGGGACCGGGCTTGGGGCCATGTGGTTAGCACATGGTATCTCCGTGGACTCACTTCCTTCCAGGTGTCCCCACCCGAGAGGAGCCAGTCTCTCTCGAGGCGCTTGCTTTCATTTAGACCAGTGGTTCTCAACCTTGGCTGCACATTAGAATCACCTGGGAATCTTTTTAAAATCCTGATTTCTGGGCCCCATTCGGAATGCACTTTATCTATTCCAGGGATTCTCATCCTTGGCACTGTTGACTGTTGGCATCATAACAATGTGTGCGGGGCTGTCCTGTGCACTGTGGGACACAGAGCAGCAACTGACCTCCCCCGCACCTCAACCGTAAAAGCCAAAAATGTCCCCTGACATTGCCAACTGAGGGAGAGAGATCTAGTATTTATGAAACATCTGTTCTAGTCTGGGCACAGTGTCAGATGCCCCCTAACCCTGGTCTATTTAAGGCACTGTGTGTGCGATGGCACCAGAATGGACTGGAGAGGCAGGCAGGGCTGATTCAAATCCTGAATCCCCACCGTCTGCCTGGCCTTGGGTGAATTACTTAATCTCTCAAGTTGATGCTCTTTGCCCCGTGAACTGGGGCTAACCTTTCAGGACAGCTGAGGATCCACAGGAGTGATTTAGGGCACGTATTATCGGTGATCATCATGCAGAATTTGCCCACGGGTGGGGATGGGCCCTTTCTGTGCCCCTCAGCACACCCGGCCCCATCTTCTGGTCTGTGGCTCCCGTGTTGCCACATTAGTGCTCCCTTTCCTGTCTTCCTCATGAAGAGACAGTAGACCAGAAGGAAAGGAGAATGTCTTTAAGGGCAAAGGAGAAGGTGAGTAATGCAAAAGGCCGGCTCTTCTAAGGAGCTGGGTTTTCTCTCTCCTCAGCAGGGCTGCTGACAGGCCCTTTAGCAATCCGGAGGCTAATGACTTGCCAGGAGTAAAAGCAAAGGGGTCGTGTGGTTGTTCTGGCTTTTCCCAGTGCAATATATCACAGCCACAGGACCCCGGCTTCATTGGATTTCATAAAGATTTTGAAGAAAGAAAAAGTTTGCCTTGTTTTTATTGAGAGCTGCTGGCCATGTGTGTCAGTTTCATCTCGGCTCTTAATTGGGTGTGACCTCCCCACACTGCAAGCCACCGCGGGCACTTCGGAGTTCAGCTGCCTGCATGTCTGTTTGTCTGTATCACCCTCTCACTTGTCTGCTGAGCCTCGGTCCCCTGCCCTCTTCCTCCTGGGCCCCCAGCCCCTCTTCTCAGTTCATAAGCTTCCGATATCCCAAATGAGAGGCTCTCCTCACTTTGAACATTTGGCCTTACTTGCCTGTCTGTAACCCTCACATCGCCCCTCGAAATAACTGCAACTGTGTGATGGTCTCCACACAGCTGGGGGTGACAGGTGCTTCTGCCCCCCTTCCTCAGACCAGGTCTACACTGCCTGCATCCCCTCATGGGCCTCCCCAGGTGAGAGGCATCAGACAATTTGAGTGCAGCAGCAAAGCAGGATGGAGTAGGCTACAGATCAATTAGATTTTGCTCATTTTCTGACAGCGTAGAGCGCTCAGTTAAGAGCAGCTGTACAACAAGACACACCTTCTCCCTCTCTGGCTGCTATTCCTATTTGTCTTGTTTCTGGAAGACCTGGGTCCATTTGTTTTTGAACCACAATGATTGCAGATCAGTCTGCTGAAATGAAACCCCGGAAAACCCCTGATAAAAGGGAGGTGAGAGGACATGATCGGATATTTCAGAAGTAGGGATTTTCAGTTGGAAGGATGGTGTTGAGGGATTGGCTTGTGGGCCTGTTGCTTTAGACCAGGACATGCGGGGTGTGCCCAGGGGTGAGTGCACTAAACCATTTCCCTGGGGTGTGACAACAGAACGCCAGATCTCGGAGATGCCTTCAAGATCAGAATACAACGCTTCTTCTACCAAAGACAGTGAAGGCCAGAGAAATCAAAGGACTTGCCCAGGGCATCCAGTTGTTGAGTAAAGTGAGGGGCCTGGAAGCCAAGTGTCCACTCTCAGTCCTTTGACTTAGCCTCGGTCCGCAGTGGAGGTGTCCCCTGTAAGGCAAGCGTGTCTTTGTCTTGAAGCAGATGTCTGGGTCTCCTTTGCGTCTGTTTGTATTGCAGGATCTCCTCTCACCTCACCAGCCCCCTGTGTGGTTGAAAGTGGGTAAGCAGGTGAGTTCCTCCAACTTGGGAGGCAGTGCCTCCTGGACTGTGGATGAGTGTCAGGGCCAGCCTGACAGGTTGAGCCGGGCTGAGGCAGGGAGGTGGGAATTGAGAAAAGAAAGAAAGACAGGAAAGCGGGATCAGGACTCCAGTTCTCGAGGAACTGAAAGCAACTTTATTAGCCACACAATCCTATTTATACACAACACACTGAATAGGAGGTCTGTCAAGAGGAATGTATTCTTTGTTCCTCTTAATCTCTAAAGGAGAGACACAGCAGAAGGACAAGTTCTCAGTACAGCATATCTCAGTAAATAGTTACAGACTTCTTGGTAAGCTATGAAAGGCTGTTCTCATTCTACAAAGGTTGCTCTCATTCTACTGATAACCGCCATCCAAACAAGTCTGGGAAAACTGTGTGGGTAAGGGTCCCAGCCTTGCTAGCCCCTTCAGGTGCAAGGACCTTGCCAGCTTACATCTGGCCCCCAACAGATGAGCTAGCCTCAAGTATGAACTTGAACATGACTATATTCCTGTGAATCCCTCATATTACACCCTGATAGCCAGCACCTCACCTCTCTCCCCCGTTCCCCATCTTCTCACTCCTAGTCTTCTATGGAAAGTGCCTTAATACTCTGAAGTCCTCCGCCTGCCCTAGCTAACCAGCCAGGTTTGAAAGGTCTCATAAATTAATTTATGCTAGAAATGTTAGTGACTGGTAATTGTGTGTTTTTGTTTTTCACTTTTGCTCATAATTTTTGCATTTTAGCAGGGAAATTTCTAGGACTACAAAGTTTTTATAGAGTAAAAACTCTATGCTGTACATTAGAATTAGCTGGAGAGCTTTAACTAACTGCTGGAGCCTGGGGTCCCCATCCTCAGATATTCTAATTAAATAGATCCTGGAGGGGCCTGGGAAAATAGTAATTTTTAAAAATCTGTAGGTGATTCTAAAGTATAACTATTGCTGGACATCTTTGCCTAAATATGAAGGATGTCATCTCCAAAGGATTCCAGCTTCCTATGGCCACCAGGAAAATTGGCTGCAGTGAATGCTTCAGTCCTTCCTATGTATTTGTCTTTCTATTGCCTTTCTGTGTGAGGTTCAAGGCAGTCTCACAGAAAGTGGGTGACCAGCAATTGACCAAGGAGCCAAGGAAACTACCTGGGACAGAACATTTTCAGTCAGTCCAGCACAGTTTCGTCTTAGGATGTTTAGTTTTATCTGAAGCTCTTCGACTAGAGATTGAACCAGAGGCTGCAAGCTGGCAGTCAGTACCTGAGACAGTTCCTGCCCACACGTGGGATTTGTTCAAATTACACAATGTTTCTTGCTTTAATCTTATTTTAATATATTTTATTGATTTTTTACAGAGAGGAAGGGAGAGGGATAGGGAATTAGAAGCATTGATGAGAGAGAAACATCGATCAGCTGCCTCCTGCACACCTCCTACTGGGGATGTGCCCGCAACCAAGGTACATGCCCTTGACCAGAATCAAACCTGGGACCTTTTAGTCTGCAGGCCGACGCTCTATCCACTGAGCCAAACCAGTCAGGGCTGTTTCTTGCTTTTAAAAGTTGAGTTAAAAACTGAGAGAATCTACATAAAATCTATATTTTTGCCTTTCCTGTTTCTTTCTTCCTCTTGAAAAATAGACATATTTCACTGTATAAGTTTAATGTGAATAGCATGGGAGTTTGATTTACATACATTGTGAAATGATTACCACAGTAGGTTTAGTTAACATCCATCATCTCATATCTATATATATAAAAGATTAAGTGACCAGCTGACCATTCGCCTGATAGCTATGATGCACAATGACCACCAGGGGGCAGATGCTCAATGCAGGAGCTTCTGAGTGACAGCAACTTTGCAGAGTGCCCGCTTGTACTCCGGGATCCCTTGGGGGATGTCAGACTGCTGGTTTCGGCCTGATCCCCACAGGCCAGGCTGAGGGATCCCACAGGTGCATGAATCCGTGCATCAGGCCTCTAGTGAATATAATAAAAAATTTAAAAAAATTCTTTTTGGGATGAGAACTCAGGATTTATTTTCTTCACAACTTTCTTATATATTATACAGCAGTGTTAACTATAGTCATCATTCTGTACGTTACATCCCTAGTACTTAAGTATCTTATAATTGGAAGTTTGCACCTTTTGACCACCTTTCTCCATTTCCTCCTCCCTCTGCCCCCCGTATCTCCAATAAGCACAAGTCTGATCTCTTTTTTTTCTGGAGTTTGATGACTTTTCTCTAAGATTCCACATATAAGTGATATAAAATAGTATTTATCTTTCTCTGTTTGACTTATTTCACTTAGAAAAATGCCTTCAAGATCTATCCATGTTGTTGCAAATGATAGGACTTTCTCATTTTTATTGGCTAAATAATATTTCATTATATATATACTAGAGGCCTGGTGCACGGGATTTGTGCACTGGTGTGGGGCATGGCCTGCAGGAATCGGCCCACTGTGGGAGCACCGCTCATCCCGGTCAGCCGAGTGGCTGTGGACCCACCCTCTGAGTGGCTGCTTCCTGGTCCGGCACCTTCCATGGAGCCGGAACACTCACCTCTCTAGGGGACCCGGTCGGAGCCAGGCCCAGGGACAATAGCACTGAGAGGTGGCGGAGTAGGCCTCAGTCCCACAGTGGCCAAGAATCCACCTCCCGGCCTCCAGGGTCAGCTCTGTGAGCCTGGTGGCGGCGCTGCATTGCTTGCGGGCATCCAGAGGTGGCAGGGAGAGAGGAGGAGGAGCTGGGGCGAGGAGGTGATGATCGCAGCCTGGGTTCCTGCTTGTTGGCCCGGGGTTCACAGCGGGAGCAGCTGCTCATCCTGGTCAGCCAAGCGGCGCTCCCACTGTGATAGTGCACTGACCACCAGGGGCCAGCTCCTGCATTGAGTGTCTGCTCCCTGGTGGTCAGTGCACTCCCACAGGTGGAGTGCCGCTTAGCCAGAAGTCGGGCTCACGGCTGGCGAGTGCAGCAGCAGTGGCAGGAGCCTCTCCTGCCTCTGCAGCAGACGACATCCTCCGAAAGCTCCAGAACTGTGAGAGGGCACAGGCTTGGCTGGAGACAGTTCCTGCCCACACGTGGGATTTGTTCAAATTACACAATGTTTCTTGCTTTAATCTTATTTTAATATATTTTATTGATTTTTTACAGAGAGGAAGGGAGAGGGATAGGGAATTAGAAGCATTGATGAGAGAGAAACATCGATCAGCTGCCTCCTGCACACCTCCTACTGGGGATGTGCCCGCAACCAAGGTACATGCCCTTGACCAGAATCAAACCTGGGACCTTTTAGTCTGCAGGCCGACGCTCTATCCACTGAGCCAAACCAGTCAGGGCTGTTTCTTGCTTTTAAAAGTTGAGTTAAAAACTGAGAGAATCTACATAAAATCTATATTTTTGCCTTTCCTGTTTCTTTCTTCCTCTTGAAAAATAGACATATTTCACTGTATAAGTTTAATGTGAATAGCATGGGAGTTTGATTTACATACATTGTGAAATGATTACCACAGTAGGTTTAGTTAACATCCATCATCTCATATCTATATATATAAAAGATTAAGTGACCAGCTGACCATTCGCCTGATAGCTATGATGCACAATGACCACTAGGGGGCAGATGCTCAATGCAGGAGCTTCTGAGTGACAGCAACTTTGCAGAGTGCCCGCTTGTACTCCGGGATCCCTTGGGGGATGTCAGACTGCTGGTTTCGGCCTGATCCCCACAGGCCAGGCTGAGGGATCCCACAGGTGCATGAATCCGTGCATCAGGCCTCTAGTGAATATAATAAAAAATTTAAAAAAATTCTTTTTGGGATGAGAACTCAGGATTTATTTTCTTCACAACTTTCTTATATATTATACAGCAGTGTTAACTATAGTCATCATTCTGTACGTTACATCCCTAGTACTTAAGTATCTTATAATTGGAAGTTTGCACCTTTTGACCACCTTTCTCCATTTCTTCCTCCCTCTGCCCCCCGTATCTCCAATAAGCACAAGTCTGATCTCTTTTTTTTCTGAGTTTGATGACTTTTCTCTAAGATTCCACATATAAGTGATATAAAATAGTATTTATCTTTCTCTGTTTGACTTATTTCACTTAGAAAAATGCCTTCAAGATCTATCCATGTTGTTGCAAATGATAGGACTTTCTCATTTTTATTGGCTAAATAATATTTCATTATATATATACTAGAGGCCTGGTGCACGGGATTTGTGCACTGGTGTGGGGCATGGCCTGCAGGAATCGGCCCACTGTGGGAGCACCGCTCATCCCGGTCAGCCGAGTGGCTGTGGACCCACCCTCTGAGTGGCTGCTTCCTGGTCCGGCACCTTCCATGGAGCCGGAACACTCACCTCTCTAGGGGACCCAGTCGGAGCCAGGCCCAGGGACAATAGCACTGAGAGGTGGCGGAGTAGGCCTCAGTCCCACAGTGGCCAAGAATCCACCTCCCGGCCTCCAGGGTCAGCTCTGTGAGCCTGGTGGCGGCGCTGCATTGCTTGCGGGCATCCAGAGGTGGCAGGGAGAGAGGAGGAGGAGCTGGGGCGAGGAGGTGATGATCGCAGCCTGGGTTCCTGCTTGTTGGCCCGGGGTTCACAGCGGGAGCAGCTGCTCATCCTGGTCAGCCAAGCGGCGCTCCCACTGTGATAGTGCACTGACCACCAGGGGCCAGCTCCTGCATTGAGTGTCTGCTCCCTGGTGGTCAGTGCACTCCCACAGGTGGAGTGCCGCTTAGCCAGAAGTCGGGCTCACGGCTGGCGAGTGCAGCAGCAGTGGCAGGAGCCTCTCCTGCCTCTGCAGCAGACGACATCCTCCGAAAGCTCCAGAACTGTGAGAGGGCACAGGCTTGGCTGAGGGACTCCCCTCTCCCTCCCGCCCTGGGTGCATGAATTTTGTGCACTGGGCCTCTAGTCATATAATCATTGTTTTGAACTCTGTATCTAGTAGTTTGCTTGCTTCCATTTCATTGAGGTTTATTTTTTTCTGGAGATTTCTTCTATTTTTTCATTTGTGACATGTTTCTTTGTCTCCACATTTTGGCTGCTTCACTGTGTTTGTTTCTATGTATTAGGTAGAGCTGCTATGTTTCCTGGAATTGGTAAGTGGCCTTGTGTAGTAGGTGACCTGTAGGGTCCAGTAACTCAGCCTCCTCAGTCACCTTGGGACTCTAGGTGCACCCCTTGATTGCTGTTGGTGTCACTAGGAGGAATTGACCTCCAGGCCACATGGCTGTGAGGACCAGCTGTGACTACCATGGAAGAGCTACTATGTAGGAGACACCCTTATGTAGCATAACTTGTTTCAGTGGGGCTTTGGTGCTTACTGAGTCTGCCCCTTGAGTGTGTTGCTTGTGGATATGTAGAGTTGTAATCTGGTATGGTCTGAAGCTGTCCACCAGGAGCACTGTCTCTTGGGCCTCCTGGGTGGTGCAAAGTCATCCACTGTCTGGGCCCACCTAGCAGGAGCTATAGAGAGATCTACAGATGGCTGTGACTTGTATTTGGGCTAGGAAATGCCCAGGTGAGTCCAGCTGTGAAGCAAGGCCAGGTCTTGGGCCATTTATTGATGGGTTTAGGGCATGCTAACTCCAGTTGTTACTTGTTTAAGAGATTTTAGCAAAGTCTGAAGCCTGAGCCAGGACAGGCCATTTATATGGAAAAGCAGCTGCAAACAGCTTTGGTGGGGCTTCAAATTGAATGGGGTGGGGTCTTAGGGAATCACCCGGGCAGAGCAAACAGTGTGAGCTGTGCTTATGGAAACTCAGATATGGCTCCCAGTCAGCTCTGCAACAGGGGAGGTCCTAGCACAGGAACAATGACTCCTGTGAGTATCCCTGTCTGGGAGAAAGCCACCCCCAAGTTCCTTCCCTGATGCCAGACAATCCAGTTCATCCCTGTATGTCCCTGAATCCTCCAAAGCCTCCACCCAGCACTGGAGTTCAGAGGAAATAGGACTGTGTAAGTTCATGCATTGGGCCTTTAAGAGGAAATGCTTGGGACTCTAGCAGTTTCTGTGTCACTCAGCCACAATCTCTGCTGGTTTTTATAGCCCCAAATTATGGGGAATTCTCTTCCCAGCTCTGGAACCCTGGGCTGGAGGTTGGGTGTGAGGCTGGGACCCTTTGCTTCTCATTGGAGGCTACCAGAGCACAGATATCCCTCCATATTGAAAAAAAAGCCACATCTGGGTGTTGGACCAGCCTGCTCTACCCTTCTACCCCCATACCAGTCTCAGTGTACTTTCTTCTTTGCTTCTCTAGTTGTAGGACTTCTATTCAGCCAGCTTTCAGGTGGTTCTGAATGATTGTTGTTCTGCATTTTAGTTGCAATCTTGATGTAGTTTTGGGAGGCAGTGAGTACCAGTCTTTACCCACACCACCGTCTTGGTTCTCAATCCGTTTTTGTTTCTTCAATTTCTTCTGGGATATATTTTCTTCTGTGCAACCTGATCTTCTGGTTTAGGAACAATCTGCTCTTTTTCAGTAGGATCATCTCAATATGGCAAGTAGAGTTCATGTACGGATTAATCTGCCTAAGCTAGGTAAGTTCTAGGTCATATCTTGGGAGCTTTGTTCACCTAGATGTGCACAATGACCAGAGAATCTACATCTAAACCCTAAAGTTCAGCATTATTCCCTGCTATTTTTAAGCATATGCAGCAAAAATTCAACACTCTTTTTGGGCCACTGACCCCATGTCTGGTCCCATTGTTTGGCCTGAGCACACCTTCCAACTCCACTATTGCACACATTGCTGCTGTCAAGTGATATCCTTCATGTACTTGGTGACTTTTTGAATATACATACCCTGGTAGTTTCATGAGTGTTCTTAAAGCCAACATGAAGATTTTATTTGCCTGATTTTTGTGGTTTTCTGGGTCAAGTGAATAGCAAACAATTTTCAGAGGTTGCCTTTGGCCATTTTCAGAACTCCTTTGACTTTTGTTGGAAAAATATCTCACCTTCTGATTTGAAGAACAACTTTGACTTTGCTGGGTAAAGTATTCTTAGTTGGCAGTTTTTTTTCCCAGCACTTTGAATATATCATCCCCTTTTCTCCTGAGCTGCAAGGTGTGCATGAGAAATCTGATAATACTAGAGGCCCGGTGCACAAAAATTTGTGCACTTGCGGGGAAGGGGGGGTCCCTCAGCCAGGCCTGTGCCCTCTCACAGTCTGGGACCCCTCGGGAGATAACGCCCTCTGGCTTAGGGCCTGCTCCCGGGTGGCAGAGGGCAGGCCCAATCCCTAGGTGCAGCCCCTGGTCGGGCTCAGAGCAGGGCCGATTGGGGAGTTGGGGCGCTGCCCCCTGTCATGCACAGAGCAGGGCGGAT
>NW_005362190.1:1012389-1043231 GCF_000412655.1 Myotis brandtii | reverse complement strand
ACATTGGCTTCCTCCTTCAATGAAGGAAGCAAGCCTCATGTTCGTTTCAAGCTGCCTGGCTGCCGGCCGCCATCTTGGCTGTCAGTTAATTTGCATATCTCCCTGATTAGCCAATGGGAAGGGTAGCGGTCGTACGCCAATTACCATGTTTCTCTTTTATTAGTGTAGATTCTTATGGAGGGTCCCTTGTATGAGAGACTTTTCTTCTTTACTGTTTAAAAATTCTGTTTTATTTTAAATAATTTTATTATAATGTGTTTTGGAGAAGATTGTTTAAGATTGAGATGCTGGGTGATCTATTAGCTTTACCAACTTAGATGTCTAAATCTCTCCCAGTTTTGGGAAGTTCTTGGCCATTAATTCTTTTTTTTAAATCCTCACCCAAGGATATTTTTCCATTGATTTTTAGAGATAGGGGAAGAGAGAAGGAAAGACAGAGAGAAATATTGATGTGAGAGAAACACATTGGTTGATTGCCTCCTGCATGAGCCCTGACCAGGGATTGGGCTGGGGAGGGGCCTGCAACCAAGGTACTTGCTCTTGTATGGAATAGAACCAGGCACTCTTCAGTCCACAGGCCTGAGCCAAACTGGCTAAGGCTCGGCCTTTATTTCTTTAAGTAAGCTTTCTATCCCTTTCTCACACTCTTCTCCTTCTGAGAATCCAATAATGTGTACATTATTATTATTTTTTAAAATCATGACCCATAAATCCTGAGCCAGTTACTAAAGGTTTGCTGTATTCCTTATTGGAGATATGGTTCCCTGGTTTTTGTAATCCCTGTAGCCTTGTGTAGGTATCTGCACATTTGAAAAGTATTTCACCTCTTCTAGACTTTATGGATTGACCTCAATAAGGAATGACTTTCGCCTATAGTCAGGAGCATGCTGAAGCATCCTGTGACTTCAAGTCTAGTGGTCCAGGGTGCAAAGTGCAGGGGTGTGTGGCAGCACTGGGCCTGGTGGAGGGGGAACTGGTGGTTCGTTGATTCATGACTGCATGTCCTTGGCAAATCTGCAAGGATCCTCAAAGGCTGCAAGGGTTGTTGGGTTCCTCATCAGTGCCTCTCGGCCCAGCAGCTAGGTACCAAGAAAAGTAGCAGTAGTGGTCAGAGCCACTGGCATGCATACACTTGGCCATAGGGGTTTGCTACTGGTGCCTGTATGGTGGCAGGGACTGCTTGCAAACACACACATACTGTTAGCAGACAGCAAGGGCTGGGGCCAACTGCAGGAGCACTGACAGCTCTTGCAGCTCTGGCTGTCAGCGTTTACTACTGTGACTGGTGGGTCTTGCCATACACACAGGGCAGTGAAGACTGATGAAGGGTGTCAGGTCAGCAGCAGGAAGTGCACAGCTAGAATGGCTAGCTCTGCACATGCACATGGCAGTGGAGGTCAGCTGCAGGGGTTTGGCTGGCGTGTTGCACTCACCCAGCTGCAGAGTCATGGAATGGCTGCTTATATGTTTCCTGGGATCTGACCAGGATGCATGTGAAAGAAGAGAGAGAGACTCAGGTACTTGGCATTAGCAATTGCAAATACTTGTGGGGAATGCCACTGTAATACTAGTATGAGGGGATCCACCATGACTTTTCTGTCCCTTGGTTTCTACAGTTGTGAAACGTGCTGGATTTGTCTGCTGTGTGAAGTTGAGAAAATTCAAAAAGCCATACAGTTACTAAACAAGATGTTGCCAAGAAGATCCTACCAGTGGTCAGTAAGTTAGCAGCTTGTAATAATCATTAAATAGAATAAATTCATTAAATATGTTATTATTTAAAAATTTTGAAAGTAATGTTTATTGTTGAAGTTCTCATAAATTCAACAAAATCAAAGAAAAAAAATCACCTCCCAGTAATACTGTATCATTTTTGTATATTTTCTGTATCATTTTGCTGTACTATGGTGTGTATGCATGTGTGTATATGTATGTGTAATAGCTATTGTAAACTTGTGTCAAATATATTTAATACACTTGAGTGTTGGTGGTGTCATATTAAGCTTCTTAAAAAGGAAACTTCAGTGAATTGGAGATTAATTCACTGAATATTTAATGTGTGCTAGGCACTGAAGTTTCAGAGATAAAAATAATCCTCAGGAAACACACAGGTGTGTGTGTGTGTGTGTGTGTGTGTGTGTGTGTGTATAAAATAGGTGAGTAAATGCAAAATTATGATGCAGTATAATAAATGTCTTGATAGTCATAAGCCCCAGGAGCTTTGGAAATCATAGGAGACGCTGTTCACTTGGCCAAGGGAGAGTGTGCAGTAACATTTTCCTTACTTGGAGCAGGTGACATATGGACAGAGTACTGCAGCAAGAGTAGAAGATATCTAGGTGAACAGGTAAGAGAGGGCACCCAGGGAGACGGACAACATGTGCACAGCCTCTGATGTCTAAGATTATTTCTGAGTACAGTCCTCTGACCTCAATTTTGTCCAGGAGAAATAGCACACTGAATATATTTTTCTTTATGCCAATAGAAACCTCAATTTATGGACTCATCAGCACAAATACTTTTTCTTCTATCTGTTCCACTGAGTCACTTAGAATTCTAGGCGCACTCTTCTGGGGTAAAATTACAGGGCCTTTGCTATATCCAGTGGGAAATATATTTTTTACCTTTGGCAGAAAATCTGTTTAATCGTTTCCACATAATAGAGCATAGAGTATGCTGGTGCAGGGCTGGGAGGTGACACAATAAAGGCAGAGAAAATCACTTGCCACAGGTTCAGGTGATGAATGTATCAGGCAGGGCTTTGCCCTGAGAAAGAACATAGATTCAAGTGCCCTCAGGGAGGGTGGAATCTTCCCGTCACAAGTGCCACAGCAGTTGTTACAGAGGTTGTAGGGCGGGCACACATCCCAGTCAATGAAACCTTTACAAGGGCAAAGTCCCTGCTCTAGTTTCCTCTAAAATCAAACAGGTAAAGGACCAAAGTAATCTTTATCTGACCAGATCACTTTAAAAAAATCATGAGGCTGTAGAAAAAGTCTCTCTCTGGTACATGGGAATCTGTGTTCACAGGCAGTAATACCCTTTCCCACTCTACTCCTGTCTCATTGTGCAGCTAGAATCTCCTAGTTAAAGAAGCACGTGAGGAGGAGTAATTAATGATGGCAGTAGCTAACCTCACAGGGCAACTTGCCGTGTGCTTTTGCACACGTAGCATTTCGTTCTCTCAGCAGCCTGAAGGGCAGTTACACAGCTGAGAAGGCTTGGGCGGTGAAGGACTCATTTGAAGACAGCCATTAGTGGCTAAGTAGGGCTTCCAACCCAGATCTGTCTGACTCCAGACTCCAAATTCTTTTCTCTCTATCACTTTGTCTGCTAAGCTATGTGGACATAGGGTGTAATTATATGCACAGTGGTTGTTCTGAAGACGGAGCAACGAGGTATGTGGGACTGCTCGGTCTGTGCGTTAGAGGCATAGAGCTTAGCAACTGAAGCTTTGGAGAGAGGATGAAGGATGTGTCTTGTCACCGAGGTTGGACTTGGGCTATATCCTTCTAGGCTCCTCAAGGACGCCACTCTGACAGTTGTCCCAGCTCCCTTCTTTTTTATTGGATTATTACTCCCATCATTCAAAACACTGAATCTTAAATCAACTTTCTCTGATCCTCACATCCCTCCTCCAGCTAACACCCTATTTCTTTCCTTCCTGAATGGCCAAATCCAATTGTTTTGCCCACTTCTACTCTTGTTATTTCTCAAATCTATTCTAATTAGACTTTTAGTATCACCTCTCAACAAAATCATTCTTGTCAAGTTCACCAACGGCTTTTGTGTCACTAACTCCAATGGTCATTTCTCAGTTCATTTTTGCCCAGCCTTTTAGCAGGATTTGATTCAGCTCCTCTCTTGAAATGCACCCCCCTCTCCCGCCGAGCCTTTAGGATCCCATTGTCTCTCTATTCTGCTACCCTGGCCAATTCTCAGACTCCTTTGCTGGTCCATCCTTGTGTCAGTTAGGTGTTACTAGTATGTTTGGCTGCTAATAAGAGAGTTCATAAATACAGTGGTTTAAACAAGGTATGTGTTTCCCTCTCTTATGTAACACTAGAGGCCTGGTGCACAAAATGCATGCACTGGGGGGGGGGTCCCTCAGCCCGGCCTGCACCCTCTTGCAGTCTGGCAGTCATACATCCTTAGCACTGCCGTGGAGGCGGGAGAGGCTCCTGCCACCGCCACTATGCTTGCCAGCCGTGAGCCTGGCTCAGGGCTTCTGGCTGAGCATTGCTCCCCCTGTGGGAGCACACTGACCACAGGGGGAAGCTCCTGCATTGAGCGTCTGCCCCTTGGTGGTCGGTTCGCTTCATAGCGACCGGTCATTCTGCCATTCAGTCTTTTTGCATATTAGCCTTTTATTATATAGGATTATATAGGATGAGTCTCACAGCCAACAGTCCTGGGCTAGTCAAGTGGCTTCATGTATAATCAGTGGCCCAGCTCCCTTCTACTGGCTCCACTTCCATTGTACATGCTTCTATTCCCCATGTTCTCTAGTAAAATGGCTATTGCAACTCTGGTCATCACACCCACTTCTAGGCAGAAAGGAAAGGAAAGAGGAAGTGCAAAAGGGTGCTTTTTCAAGCTGACACAACTGCCTTTGCAAGGTGACCTACAATTCCCACTGAATGACTGTCATTCATTAATGTTACACTACACTTTTCCCAGGGATATCTGGGAAATGTAGTTACCCCCCCCCCCCCCCCCCCACACACACTGTAAGCTTGGACCACTACGGCTTTTCCATAATATTAAGGTTCTTTTAATTAGGAAAAAGGATGAGGTGTTAAGTGGTACTGGGAAGGCAACTAGAAATCTCTGCCATATTCATCATTATTATGACTTCTAAAACTCAATCTTCAAACTGCTTCTTTTCTCTCTCTATACTAGCTCTGCAGGTGTTCTCATCACTAGATATACATTCCTGATGCTCCAAATGATCTCTCCAGTTTTAATCTTTCCTCTGAACTCCAAAACTGAGTATTTGGTTATAGCCTAACGACTATCTCAAATGTAACATACCTGAAACTGAGCCTGTGATCCTCACCAACTTTCCCATCTCAGTAAAGGCCAACTCCATATGTATCAGATCCTCGGGACAAGAAGCTGTAGTTTTCTTCCTTTCATACCTGGAGTATAGAGTTAGTTTTATTTAGGAACCACATCCCCCCCCCCCCCCCACTGCTTACACCTGCAGCTTCCGTTCCCACTGTTTCATTTGTTATTACCTCCCACCTGGATTGAGCCAGCCCTTAACTGGCCTTCCTGTTTCCAAGTTTGTCCACCTAATTTATTCTCCATTCAACAGCTGGAGTGACCCTGAGTAGAAAGTAAGGGGTCATGTTTTGTTTCAGTTCAAAGCCCCCCAGTTTGTTCCTATCAATGTGGGATAGTCCTTACCTTGAGCTTCCAATGTCACTCTCACCTCCCCTCCCTCCCCGCCTTCTTCACTCAGCTCCAGGAGCTCTGGCCACCTTGCTGTTCCTTGAACACACTGGGCATGCTCTAGGTTTAGGGTCTTGGGACTCTGTCTTTTCTTTTCTTAATGCAGTGTTACCCCAAATATCTTCATACAGTTATTGCCTCAGCATCATCTTTTGGAGAGGCCTTCTCTGACCACCTAATATGAAACTGTACCCTGTTCTCTCAATATTTTCTTCTTTGTTAATTCTTTTCATAATACTTATTGGTACCTGACATACTCTTTGTTTGTTTATTTGTCTCTCCTCCACCAATAATGTAAACTTCATGAGAACAGTGACCCTATCTGTTTTATTTCCTGCTGTATCTAATTCCCAAACAGCACATGGCACAGGGTATATACTCAGTAAATATTGATTGAATGAATGAATGACTATTTTGGCAGTGGCATTATGAAAATGTGCGGGTTCAGCTCCCCTACAGAGAAGTGGGCTGTCAATCTGTTCTCCCTCGACATGGCAATTTTTGGAGCTGTAGCTTGTAGCCAAACAGGGCAGCCGAGCCAGTCTGCTTCAATAGAGCTATTGAGTTGAGATTTTGCTCTGCATTTACCTTGACTGATGGTTTGGTTCAAGTTATGCTTTGTGGGAAATTCATTCTCTCCAAGAGTTTCTTCTGCCAACAGAAGAAAGACAATCATTTCTTCTTGGCATGATTTTTCAACTCAATCTTCTTTGTCTTTGAGAACTCAATTGCAATCATACAACCATTCCAAATCGCATCTAGGGCAAAGCACATGCTGCACCCCCTACTGCATCCTGTTCTTCTGATTTTTTTCAGCTCCATTATGGAAGATTGATTTGCTTTGCTTTCCAGTTAGATCCTTAAATCCCTGGCTTTAGAGTTCTGGCTATGGAGCATTTTATTTCCTCATGGTGTTTGCGTTTATGTTTGTCTTAAATTCACGTAAACAGAATAGCTAGAACAAGGGTTTTTGTACTGACTTATAAAGTACGTGGAATAAAAAAAGTTAAATGTAGTTCAAAATGTATGATTTACATTTTCTTTTTAATCCTCACCTGGGGACATATTCATTGATTTTTAGAAAGAGGAGAAGAGAGAGACATCCTGGGGAGAAAGAGAGAGAGAGAGAGAGAGAGACATCCTGACATCCTGGATCAAACCCACAACTTAGGGTTTGTGCCCTGGCCGGGAATGGAACCCTTGACCTTTTGGTGTACAGGATGACACTCCAACCAACTGAGCGATATTGACCAGGGCTATGATTTACATGTTCATACTGGTTCTGGCTCTAATGGGTTATATGATAGTATCTAAAACTCTTGCCCTTCCTGAGCCTTGTTATAAATGACCCATAAGAAAGCGTTAAGTAATTAGATCATCTTTAAGAAGCACCCCTCACAGACAAGAAAATTTGATCATTTTAACTTTGCAGAAAATTGTATAATATTAGTAGAGTAAAATTTTGATTAAGTGAAAGTAGATTATGAAATTTTATTTCTATTTACCACCTTTAGGAGAAGAATCAAATGACCTCCCCACCCCAACAAAAATAATTCTTGCTTATTTATTCCTTTATATGATTTTCAAACATTCCATATTTCCTGTTCATAACAAAACTGCCACAAATTTGCAATGATTGGATCTAGAGTTGGAAGAGAGAGGCATTGTCGAGAATTAGATTCAGGTGTGATGGAGAGTAAAAGCAATGGCTTAAACCAGGCAGAGATTTGTTTCTCTCTCACATATTGTTTTCAAAACAAGCAACATGTAAAACTTTGGCATTTTATGCTTTCAGGCATCTGGGATCCTCCTCTTTTAGTGCTACCACTAACTGTAGGATACTGTGCTTGTCTGTGCGGTTCAGCATTTTTAAATTTTTCTTGAATTTACTGGGGTTATATTCATTAATAAAATTATATAGGTTTTTTAGTGTACAATTGCATAATACATGATCTACATTGTATTGTGTGTTCACCACCCAACATCAAGGCTCCTTCTTTCACCATTTATCCCCTCTTTACCCTCTTCTACCTGCCCCTGCTTCCCTTGCTTTCTGATATCACTTCTGCTCACATCCCATTGGTAATTAGTCATATGTCTTAGTCTCATGGCATGTCTAGCTGCAAGGGAAAATGGAAAATATAACATTTATACCATGTGCTTAGCTGATAACTGGAGTTCTAATGCAATGAAAAAATATGAGCAATACCTTATTTCTGCTACAGATAGCAATAGTAATGAACTAAGGCCAGTAGAGGTAAAATATATGATGCTGGGTTTTACATCTGATTATGGTGGAGGTAGGCATAAAACCTAGGCTACAGTGGTATGATGGAAAGAGCATGGGTTTGGAGTGAGGCAGACCTAAGTTAGAATCTCAGTTTTGCCAATTACTGACTATGTGATTTGAGGGAAAATTTATTAACCTTTCCAAGTTCTGATTTTTCCTAATGGTAAAGTGGTAATATTTCTAAAATATTTTCTAGGATGGTAAATGAGTTAAGGTACAAGGGCAACTTTCAGATACCTAGCATACTACATAATGTGATTATATTTAAAGACATATAGGTATTACCCCATGGAAAAATATCATACTCAACCCAAATGTCCTTGTCCTTCTCTATCTCTATACAACTTGAGTTGAAATTCAGTAATTATTTCCAGGTACTTTAAGAGATGAGCACAAAGAAAGGGAAGATATTTTTAGGGCAAGTTTCAATGATCTAAAATATTGCCCTGACCGGTTTGGCTCAGTGGATAGAGCGTCGGCCTGCAGACTCAAGGGTCCCAGGTTTGATTCCGGTCAGGGGCATGTACCTTGGTTGCGGGCGCATCCCCAGTGGGGAGTGTGCAGGAGGCAGCTGATTGATGTTTCTCTCTCATCGATGTTTCTAACTCTACCCTTCTCCCTTCCTCTCTGTAAAAAATCAATAAAATATATTTTTTAAAAATATTTAAGTTAACTGGAATCTCTCATGTCCTGAGCATTCCAGTCAATAACTAAAAATTTAGCATTATTTCAATAACATTATATTTTGTCTATAGGCTTTGTACTAATGGTATTTTGACATTTTTGCTTTTATTTTCTGTGATGTTTTCATCTCTAAATGCTAATTTCAACATCTGAGTTTTCTTTTTCTTTTAATGATTTTAGCATTTTAGTGAATTAGTATCTAAAGTTTGGAAAAAATTAGGTTGACTATATTAGAAATCAGAGAGTGGAAAAAATATCTAGCTCAGATTATTTTCTGGGTTACTTAAGAAATTCTAAACTTTTGTTTTTTAAGTGAAAATATCTAAAATAGCACACATAGATTTGCTTGAGAGAAATTCCTTCAGTCTGGGGAGAAATCATTCAAATCTACCATATGTGATATGTAAAGTAGCATTTTGAATATTCATATTGTGATGTGAAAATCAGATCCCTGGAATGGTAAATCTCACAGAAGGAACTGAAATGAACACAGCAGTTCAAAGGCCACATCCCTAACGCACAATGTTGCTGTTCTATCCAGCATCCTTTCCCCCTTGATCAAAGCACCAGAGAACAATCAAGCTTACAGACATAGCAAACATGTCCTCATTCCAATTATATCAGGCACTTTGGAAGGAAAACAAATTTTAGTTCAATATCTTTCTAAATGAATTCTAAGTCTGGCCATGTGACACTATTATCCTTGTCCATTCCTCTTGCTTAGCATGTTTTTGCAACATCAGCATTTCACTTTGTTTCTTCTAATATTTGAGTCCTGGTTGAAATCACCTCTGAAATGTATTGAATGCTTGCAGCCTGCAAATTCACACTCTTTTTGTTAAGCTTCTGTTGTTATGCCAAAGATTTATTTCTCTACTTTCATTCAGCTTGCTATTATCCCTGTCAACAGATTTGTCTCAGAACAATTTAAATTATCTTCAGTTTCTCTTAGTAGAGGGGAAGAAAAATTGGACAGCCTTACAGGAAGCATTTTACCTCACTTTTAGAATGCATTTCACGTTCTTATTTTGGCATACCTGATCAGTCCATTTTAGCATTATTCATCTCTGTTTATGCTGTTAATGGATTTTCAATTACAAATTATCCACAGAACATGCCTCAGAAAACTTTTTGCAGTTTATGATTTGATTTTACACCCATAGTATTCAATCAGCTTTTGGCTTATATCAACAAGTTTTCTAATGTAAAGATTCTTTCCCCCTTTAGAAGTGTTTAGCTAATAGGGAAACCTAGCATATTTGTGGTTAATTGTGATTCTAGAATATTCTCTCTGTAGATAAAGCTAGAGGATTTTTTTCACCACCTTGAAGGGTAATACTTGCATAAGAGAATTAGAAGCTGGAGAACTTAGACATTTTAAGAGATTGGTTATGAGGAAAGCTTCATAAATGTTTTAGTGCTCATATAATAAAAAATGGATCCAGCAGACAAAATTAAGAGAATTTCAATGATGTTATTATTATTATGTGATTAAGGATTAAATGTCAGTTCCAAAGAGAAACTTAGAGTAGGTCCTTGTCTCTAAACCAGTGCTACTCAGAATGAGTCCATGGGACATTGTGTGAATACAAAATTTGAGTGAATGTATAAACTGTCAATGATTTGATGTTGGTCTGACATCCAAGGGCATGGCCAGTGGACTTGCCTTATTGAACAGGATATGCACCAGTTTGGATATTGTTGGGCTCATGCTGTGTCGTGCATTTGATCATGTTTGGTAGGACTATGTATCGTCCAAATAAATAAAAATTGGTCCTTTTGCACAGGTAGTATGAAGAGCAAGTGCTTTAAAAAAAGCGGGGGTGGGTGGGTTGGGTGAGGAGGGCATCATTCAGTAAACAAAAGAGAGCTTTAATTTTCTTTTTCACCTCCATAGAGGCAGATAAAGGATAAAAACGAGGATCTCTGATCCAGGGAAATGCTACGATTAAAACTTTCACAAATCTAGACGGTGTATGGCAAATCCTGACAATGGAGGAAATAGGCTGGTATTGTGTGGGGCTCTATGAGACCCCGAGTTGCTATGAGTCAGTCAGCTCCCTCCAATCAATCAGGGAAGAACAGTAGATCTGGCTGCAGATGTGACCACAACTGCAAAGGCCAGAGAAGGCATCTTGTCATTTCAGGCCATCCTGGAGCATCCTGGAGGGAGCTTCCCTTTCGTGGGGCAACCTGAGTATGATTGTGGCTCTCACCAGGAATAGCATACAGGCATTGGTGCAGCCTAAGGACCTGCTAACTCATCAGTCCTGTCAATGTGTATTGCTAAAAAGATTGTGGCTCTCACCAGGAATAGCATACAGGCATTGGGGCAGCCTAAGGACCTGCTAAACTCATCAGTCCTGTCAATGTATATCCCAATCACTCTTCTTATGTTTAAAACATCATGTTTGTAGTTAATTCTAACTATGACACAATATGCATATCTTATAAGGCTTAAAGTCTAATAACCTACAGTTAAGTTAGGATAGAGTTTCATGACCAGAGAGAAAGTCTTGCACAAATGACATTACTTGATAATACACAATTAATTCTATTTGCTTTCCTTTTCCCTCTATAACTCTTTTAGGACCCTCCTCTTGTTTGCATATGAGGAAATTTCAGCATGAAACTATTTAATTTTTTTCTAGGAATAATGTATATAGCCATTAAGCTGTAAATTTTTCCTTATGTATGTTTTTTCCTACAAATTTTATACTCTAAAATCATACTGTTTCCAGAGATGTGTAGTAACTTGAATGTTTGAGATAGAAAACATTTTATAATCTTTAAACACCTTAGCTGACCCTGGTTGAGTAGTTGTTTCTCAAATTTTTACCCTAATGTTCTATGTCTTAACTTCTCACTTGAAAACTGTGGCTAATACTGTTCATTGGCTCTCTTCAACCCATTTTCCCATTTTCTCTTAGTATTTCTCAATATAGAGGCTAGACATTTAATTATTCTTTATCCAAATCTTCTTTGCAGCTACGGACGGCTGTGGGGCCCAATTCTGGCCACAGAATTGCACAGAATTCTTACACAGAATGGGCACTTTTGTGGAATCATTTGCTTTTCTGGTAAAAATCAATGGGTTGACTAGAGGGGCCCTTTGCTCTTCTTCTGCTGTGAGTGAGTTCCTGTTGGCAGAGCCACAGCAGTCATCTACACACAGGTGCTAAGAGAAAAAGAAACCACTATTTGTTAATATAATTATGGTCTAATTTCTGTTTCTTATAGGTGATTGGCTTTCTACTGACATAGAAGCCTCATGTTTTGAATAACATATTTACAAATTTTCATAGAGCTTTTCTCAAGTTTCGTTCCAGAATGCATTAGAATATGGAAGTACTTGTGGCTCTGACTCTGTTAGGCCCCAATGTGTATTTCAACTCCAGCCAATCCACACACTGCAGAAGTGAAACTCTGTGGTTCAAATTTAATTTATTCTGATTTTCCCAAGGGTATAATACAAACACTTCTACTCTAGTACTTCTATTTTGTCTTCCTTAATTTTCATTTTATATTTCTAGTCTCTCTCTCACTTCATCATTTTTCTAACATGAAATATCTGAAATTTGAGTTGAACCAAATCAAAATTATTATTGTCATTGTAGAAATATACACAGAAGCAAGCCATTTATATCAGAATTCTATGTAAAAAGTATTTGTTTTTGGAAAGAATTATTATACTTTTCAGAAGTTCTTGGCATGTGAGGAATAAAGAATCAGAAAAGGCGTTTAAAGCAAAGTATAGCACTATTCTTGCCGTAGCTCAAAGCAACAGACTGGAAAATCAAATAGAAGGTGACAAAGCTGTCTTGTGAACTTAGTTGGTTCAGTCAACACATTAGGTGCTCAGTGGCACTCCCTAATTACCCTGTGCAGACATGCAGGCTCCGCCCCCTCTCTGTTCCCAAGGTGCTCTCTGTGTTCACCCACTCCAGCACTTGCCACACCATGATGCAATTTACTTGTTTACATGTAATCTTTCCTACCAGGCTGTGAGGCCTGTAGGGGGCAGCAGCTCTGTCTCTGCATTCCTGGTGCCATTAGCAATCCTGGCAATCCTGGGATCTCAAAAAAGATTTATGGACAGATAGAAAGAAAGAAGAAACCACATAAGAATGTTGAAAATAAAGAAATGTTTATCTAGGGTAAGTTTGGCTCCCGGAAATCAGGGGATAGGTCATGTAAGTACACTTTTCTTAGACTCCCCCAGGGAGGGTTGAATTCATGGATGTTCATTTTGACTTTTTGCCTTAAATGAAAGGAGAATCAGTAATATCTGATAAAAGACTTAAAGCTTGCCATGTTGGACAGCTCCTCTCTCTCTCTCTCTCTCTCTCTCTCTCTCTCTCTCTCTCGACTACAGGGCTATCCAAGCTGCACTGCCCTAAAGGCAACACCGCAGGGCCCATCATGTTTCTTATTTCTGTTCTGTTTTCATTAAATGTTCCCAAATCTATTTTCTATCTCTTAGTTCCTTGCTCTTTACTAAGTTTAATCTCATAACCACTGTGATTCAATTAGCAAATCTCTCTATTTTATCATTTCTTGGACTTAAAAAAAATATCCTTCAGTTCCTTAATGCAAAGGAAGATGTGATGTAACAGCCAGGTCCACACTTCTCCAACAAGAAACTCATTCCCCCAAATGGTCAGTGTCGGTTGCTGATGGTTCACAGCTGCATCCCTCTCAGAGACTCACAGAGGCTGCCTTGCCCAAGTTCGTGCCTCAAGCACATTCAGTGATTAGTGACACAGGAGCACAAAGGCCAGTCCCCTTCCACATCTGAGGACAACTCTGAAAGGCGCTCCTAGTAGCAGAGCTCCCTGTGGGCATGGCTGAGGTTTGTGTTACTAATGCACTGTAACTCCACTTCTCCCTGCTCAACTGGCTTCCCTCATTTCCTCAGAGGTTTTGTTGCTGGGCACACTCCTCAATAAAACTCTGCATGCAATTCTTTGACCCAAGACTGTTGGTACCAGAAGTGGTCCTAGGAAGCAGTCTCTCAAATGGGATTTTGGAACTAGATCACTGGCTGGCAGAGAAGACTCCATGGTATGCAGTAGGTACAATCATTCAAACTGGGGTGGCACATTAGTGGAAGGGAATGCATTAGCTGGTACAATATCCCAGACACTTGGAAGGCATAGGGAAAATAGTAAATCTAGGGAATATAGAAGCAGATATACTACTAATTCATTGGGGAAAGACACAAAAAGCTGAAAGTGATTAATTGCCAATGTAGGGCAAAGTGTGACAGTGAGAAGGCCTCATGGTAGCATACAAGAGATGTAAGTCTTCTGTAGCTGGAGAGCAGACACATTTGGAGATCAGGCCCAGGGTCGTGGAACTCCAGAGAAGGTTACATTCTAAGCCTCAGTAAGTCTTCTAACCAAAGTCAGGACTCTGGTTTGAATAGAGTGGGACCTTGACACAGTGACTTTGGTGTCAGGGCACTCAAGAAGCTTGAAGCCATCCCTCCCCTTACACCTTGTGGCTTGCAGAAAAGGCACACTTCTTCTGAAACACCAGTGCTCCCTCCCTTGCTTGAGGACAATGTAGAGGCCTCTGCTGCCAGATACCACGTGCTGGCCTCATGATAAAACTCTGCTGCCCCACTTGCCCACCAGATCAATAGAGTCAAATCATGCTAACTTGTCCAGTGAGGCACCGGGTCTGCTGAGGGGAAAAGGGACTCTGCAGGACCTAGCCATTACAGACCTGCAGAGCCAGACGGCATTTATGAGACCGGACCCCGAGGACGCTGAATCAAGGGCTGATAAAACGGAAAGTTGAATAAGGAAGAATTGATCAAAACAAGGGCACTCTCCTGTGATACAGGATTTAACTCTCCTACGACACAAAAAAGGACCCTGTGAGACTGTGCTAACAAGCTGTCTGCATGACTCTTGGAAGCTTAGAGAAAGCAACGGAAAGTAGAAATGCCAGAATTGCTGTGGCCGACAATAGAAGGAAGGATAAAAAAGCTCAGGGAAAGTGGGCATGTTAACATGGATAGGCTATAAAAAGGTGGAACACTGACTGGTTTTTAAGGGGCCCTGCAGGACACTCCATTTACCAAAGCAATTAGGAACGCTCTGGTAAGAGAAGATCAGGCTGGGGGTGATGGTAGGGGGCGCTGTTACAGAACCGTGCTCCCTCCTGGCAATGGGGATGATCAGATCCCGATATAATACCGGGTGGGTGGTGACACTTAATCAGAACCAAAGTGGGTAAAATTGTAATGAGTGGCAAGTTTGGAATGGTAGGTGGGGGCACAATCTACATGTAGTTCTCCAGGTGATTAGTAGAGCATGATATCCCCAGGGGCAAGAGGTGCAAGCTAAAAATGAACCAGTGCTAACTGCAGCCTAATTCAAGGCTTTCCCTGAAAACAGCATTGGGAAAACTTTTCAGATTTAAAGATTTCAGTGCTGCCCTTAATTATCCACTTTGGAAAAAGAATTTGCCTTAGGTAAGAACAAATGGTGGGCTCACCAATGTGTGCCAGGATGGTAGGAATGGAGGCTATGCATAAGGCCAGTAGCATGGGTGTCCTCTCACCAAGGCTGATATAACTGTGCTGCTGTCGTGTGTTCAACCTTCCTGCAATGGAGATGAATCCTGAGCCCCTGCTGTAACACCATCTCTCAAGGACAGCAACCAACCATTGCAACCAACCATTTGGTAGTCAATTGATTATACTGGAGTATTTTCACCCTAGAAGAACAGTAACTTGTCTTGAGTGGGATCAACGTATATTGTGGATATGACTATTCTTTTCAAAATATTTTTTATTGATTTTTTTTTTTTTAGAGACAGAGTAAGGGAGAGGGAGAGAAAAAGAGAAACATGGATGTGAGAGCGCAACATCGATCAGCTGCCTCCTGCACACCCCTCACCGGGGATCGAGCCCCAGGCATGTACCCTGACAGGGAATTGAACCAGCAACCTTTTGGTGAACAGGACAATGCCCAGCCAACTGACCCACACTAGCCAAGGCATGCTTTTCTTTTCTTGTACCCAGTGCCTCAGCCAGAACTAGCATCCAAGGATTTACAGTGTGTGATCTATTGACAAGGGATTCTGCATAATATTATCCAAGATGAAGGGATGCACATTACAGCAAAGGAAATGAGGCCAGAAAACAGGGGCATACCCTTTGGTTGTGAGCATGGCCTGCAGCTGAGGAGATAAGTTCTTAAGAACTGATAATTAACTGACACACTTTTGGGAGAAAGTGCCTTCACAGAATCTCTAGCTTCTGGCCTGGTCATATCACATAGCATATCATCCAGAGGCTGCCAGCTGGATAAAATGATGAAATGGCCTTTGAAAGGTGTGGCCAATCATCATATATACTTTAAATGAGAAACTCTTAGATAGATTACAAGACTCTGAGAAACAAGGAGTAGAAGTAGACTTTTGGAGTCTGTTATTGGTGGAAGTGGGGGATCTCTTTTCCCACTGAGGGCTCAGGGTTGGGTCCTTCTTGAGAGAAAGAACTTTCTAAGACTTACATGGGAAGATGGGTGATTTTTATTTGCATAAAATTATATTCCTTGGTTTGCAAAGTCCTAATTCCTTTAATCCAGTCCTGAAAAATATGCAGCTGGGGATTCAGCAGAGCCAGAATCAGAGTCCAGTTTCCATTCCTTGGTGGAGCTGGGTCCAGCACAGTGTCAGGCTCGTTTCACTCCATTAGTCCATTGTGTGTGGGGTCCGCATGGCCATGAGCCATGTAGACAAATGCAGGGGAGCATGACTCTTGCAACAAGAGAAACAGGAGCCCAGCACAAGAGAGAGGGAACTCCTTAGCACCAACACGTCCGTCTAAGCCTCCGCCATTTTCCCGGATCTGTTTAGGAGTTTCTGTATCTCAAATCTTCCCGCACTTGCAGTGGCTATGCCTCCTCTGGCCAATGATCTGCTTGTAGGTGTGACTGACAAACAAGTACCCTCCCTATATCACCCAGACTTTACTGAGTATGCCTCTATTTGGCCTTCCTTTTGCTTCTTTCCAGTTAATTAATAACTGGGTTTATTATAACAGTATCAGCCCATTTTGGGGAGTTTGTGCTTTCTGTCTCCTCATTTTAGTCTATAAGTCTATTGGTTTGGTTCCTAATGAGGGAATGCCTCCAGAAGGAGATACAGTCAGAGTCCCATTAAGCATTAGTCTGAGGTTGTACCTAAACAGACAAGTGAAAGAATCATTATCAGGCAGGGATTATTGACTGTTGGTCGAGGAGGCAGGAGAAAATGTGCATCACCCAGGCTATCCACTAGGATAATCCTCTTGGTACTCTCTTGCTTAATTTGACATAAAAGGCAGAGTTTGAGAAGGGCATAATGACCAGGGGCTCAGACCTTTCAGGGATGAGGGTCTCAGTTACTCCACTAGGTTGGCCACCTAGACCAGTATGAGCTAACTGATGGAGATGAAAAACTAGGATGAGTAGTGGAGAGATAATGAATATCACTTGTGGCCTTGAGGGCAGGTGTAGCAGCAGGAGATGTAATTCAGCTCTGCTTCACCCCACATTCCTTCCAAAGTTTCTCCAGGAAACAGGGCCAGTATCAATCTTGGAGGAGCTATTCCCAAGTGGGGCAAACTTACAAGATGTAAGAGGATCCAGACATAGTGATGTAGTGGAGGCTACACTACCCAGACCTGCACCTCGCTTATGATGGACACAACATTCCTCAGCTGCTGAGAATGTCGGCTACTGATGGTTATAAGTTGTGTTCTTCTCCTGGAATTGTTTTCACACTTTTGAATCTACCTCAACCAAGTTCATGGCACTTGTGCGGTGCTACCTGTATCTACTAGTAGTATCGGTTGATTCTGGGGTACAAAGGTGTAACCTTGTAACCTCAACTGCAGACAACTCTGAAAGACTCTACAGTTCCAGAGCTCCCTGTAGAGTCCGCTGAGGCCCTTATGGAGACTGCATCATGATTCAACAACCCCCTCTGCCCATTTCCTTACAGGTGCTGCCCCTGAGCATGCTACATACAAACCTTCACCTCGGATTCTGTTTCTAGGGACACAAGTTAAGACAGAGTGGTGGGTAGGGATATTTTAATAAGTAGAAGTTTTTCTGAAATCTTACCATATACATGGGTGGTAGCTCTGCTTCACCCCACACAGGGCTGAACCTTCCTTAAGGAAAGGCTTTCCTTAGAAGAATGGGGAGAAGACACTCAGTGGATATAACTGATTTAATTCCTTAGGAAATGGGTACAGTCTGGATGATTATTATGTTTATTTTGTGGCATCTAATAAAGTTGAGAGAGTTTAAGAATTAGTGTTTATTTTAACAAAACCAATCGCTTATGCTTTGAGTCAATATCAATTCTAATTTCTAGATTATGTAAAAACTGGTGAGGAAATAATGATAAAATAAGGAAAACTTGACTTTGGAATCAGAAAGGCCAGGATTTGAATTCCAACCAGCCATTTACAAGATGCGTGTTGTATAAATCATAATTTATGAGCTTTAGTTTTATTAATTTTGGAAAAGAAATGATGATACTTCGTGTTTATTTAGTGAGAATTAAAGAAGATAATGTCTAATGAGTACGCGGGTCTGTAGCCTTTATGCACAACACAATAACTCATCCTTTTGCTAACAAACATTTATTCAGCACAAATGTTTATTAAGCAACATTTATTATGTGTTAGGTCTGCTAGGTGCTTGTAGTAAGACAGATGGACAAACATATTCCCTATTTTGAAGGAGTTCACACTTCAGGGTGAGGGATGCACACATAAAGCCGAGGGCTGCATTAAAGATTGTCCTAGTCCATTTTTGCTGCTTTAACACAACACCACAGACTGGGTGGCTTACACACAACAGAAATTTATTTCTCATCGTCTGGAGAGGAGGAATCAAGGCACTGACAGATTTGGTGTCTATTGAGAGCCTGCTTTGTAGTTCATAGGCAGCTGTCTTCTCTCTGTGTCCTCACTTATGAAGGGGGAAGGGAGGTCTCTGGTCTCTCTCTCTCTCTCCTCTCTCTTATAAAGAAATGAATCCCATTCACGAGGACTCCATCCTTATGACTTAATCACCTCCTAAAGGCTCCACTTCTAAATACCATCACATCGGGCATTAGGTTTCAACATGTGAATTTTTCCAGGCCATTGCATCATTATTTTCAGTAAAGAAACTAAGACTTAAAAATTGAGTCAAGGTGAGTCAGGGTTATAACTAGTTGGTAGGTGGCAGAATTATACCAGGAAGCCAACACTCCCAGACCCCAGCTCATTTCATCATGCCTTCCTTCAGCATGTAAGTGCACTGCTCTGAAGCAAACACAAACATTCAGTCTCTAGCAGTTAGTTCAGTTTGATATATGGTAATGCTCTAGGTATTCTAATGATTTCTTAAAGTAGGCAGGGCTGGAGTAAGGATGTGGTGTTTGGATGGATTCCCAGGGAGCCAATCTGTGAGGTATTAGAACATCCTGGGATAAAATGGAGAAGACTGTATTTCCTGGAACACCTCCTGGGGAGAGTGGTTATTCAAGCTTGGGGCCGGAGCTGAATTTCTGAAGTCAATAATGAAGAGAATGAGCATTGTCCCCCAGTCTTCCTCCTCTACCCATGTCTCAAATAAACATTTAAAAAATATAGTTTGTTGGGCAGATATTTATGAACCTCCATGTATGCCCATGTGTCCTAATTGAGGCCATTGCATCATCATTTTCATGAAAACAAAAACCAAAAACCAAAACCAAGGCTTAGAAAGAACCAAGGTTACAACTAGTTGGTAGGTGGCCAATACTCTCTGACCCCAGCTCATTTCATCATGCCTTCCTTCAACATTTAAGTGCACTGCTCTAAAACAAAGGGAAAAAAAGAGGCGCATGACAAGTGACATAAGCTCTTAGCACGGCTTTTATTTAAACTACCTTAGGAGAGACCATTTTGTTGTCATGGTTGCCCCAATCAATGAGATGGATATAGGGTCTTGAGGCTGCAGCTGTTTGTCTGATCATTTAACCTCCGGAAGCAGGTTTTATTAAACCTTTCCTGTTGCTGAAAATGAATTACAAAGCTTTTGCTTTTCTGTAGGAAATAAGAGTGCCCAGATGAGATTACATGGCTTCCTATGATATCTAAATAAGATTAGTTTGCTGAAGATCACATTAAAATCCCATTAAAGAGATGGTTCCGCTCCAGCCCCCCTTCTCCGCAGGCAAGTTCTGAACCAGTTGATGAAAATTGCTCAGGGATGACACGCAGACATTGAGCACCCTGTGGAGACTTGGGGGAGGGTGGAAATGCTCCCCCAGCTCTGTTCATGGCAGGAACAGATCTGTGCACATGGCCCTTACTTACAGAGGGCAGCAGGGACGCTAAGGAGGGGACACTTCCTGGTAATCAGATGAAAGGATCAAGGGGTGGAGGCAGTGAGGTCATCCCCAGAGAGGGCCCAGGAAATCATTAATTCATTTTTTTTCCTGTGACAAGAATGATAATATCCATGTGGAGTATTTATAGCCTCCCTTCAAGCCTGCTTCTGAGGAGGAGGAATACTTTGCTTTCTAGAGGCCACCAAGCCTGACATTTTGTTGTGTAACTTGGATCAGTGATGAGGGAAGGTAAACTGATTTTTCTTAGGAATGGATGGGGACCATTCCTACAATCAGGCCAGCAGGGTGTTTGGAGTTTTGAGGAAGCAAAGGAGAAGTTTGGGGAGAAAGAAGGGGAATTGAAAGGGGCTATTGTGATAGCGGGCCTTCCTTTGGGAGAGTCAGGAGAATGATGTGATCTGCCTTCTGACCCAGTGATTCCAGTTCTGGGAAGATATCCAAGGAAACCTGAAACACTGATTTGAAAGATATATTCACCCCTATGCTCAATGCAGTGTTATTTACAATAGCCAGGATTTGGAAACAGCCCAAGTGCCCATCAGTAGATGAGTAGCTAAAAAAGCTGTGGTACATTTACACAATGGAATATTACTCAGCCATCAAAAAGAAGGAAAGCTTATCTTTTGCGGAAGCATGGATGGATCTGAAGTAAGCCAGCCAGAGAAAGAAAAGCACCATATGATCTCACTTATATGTGGAATCTAATGAACAAAATAAACTAACAAAGCGGAGAGAGCCTGATGGATACAGAGAACAGACTGACAGCTGTCAGAGGGAAGAGGTTTTGGGCCTGGGTGAGAAGGGTGAAGGGATTAAGCAAAATAAGAAAAGAAGGCTCATGGACATAGACAACAGTATGTTGATTGGCAGAAGGAAGGTGAGTGGAGGGAGGTAGACGAGGGTAAAGGGGGGATAAATGGTGATGGAAGGAGACTTGACTTGGAATGGTGAACACACAATACAGTGTACAGATGATGCATTATAGAATTGTACACTTGAAACCTATATCCTTTTATTAGCCAGTGTTACCAAAATAAATTCAATAAAAAATAAAAATATGTATGTCTTGTCAAAAAACAGAACAAAACAAAAAACCCAAAAAGTAAAAACCAAGCTGCACAAAATTAAACTAAAATCTATTAGTAAAAACACCAATTTGCTAACAACAATTTTTGGGGGCATGTAGGGCAGTGCTATCCAGGATGTGGAGAACTTTCTTCTTTATATTTTTCCTCATGATGAACATTTCCTAGCACTTTAGTTATCAGACCAAAAAAATAAATCAATCTAACTTAATATAAAGAGGTCTATAAACAATTCAGTGTGTCTGCTCTTGAAGAATTCTAGCTTGTCACCAAAAATGTTTAATATTGTTAGTTTTTTTCATAGTCTGCCTTTAAAAGATGAAAATTGGCCTTAAGTTTTTGACACTCATGTTCAATTAAGTAAGTTAATGGCATTGTAGAAACAGGCTCACACCATGGCTTCTTTGATGGTGGTGACGATGATGGATATGATGAAAATGGTGACTCCAAAAGTCTGCTGATCTCTGCATATAGGGTTAGCGATGAATTCTAGTTTACAGGCAAGAAAACAATTTTCCCCATTGCTTTTTCAGAGAGAGTGGAAAGGAGCGAGGGAAGGAGGGTGAGAGAGAGAAACATCAGTGTGAAAGACACATGGACCGATTGCCTCCTGCACACGCCCTGACCAGCAGGGGCGGGGAGCGAACCAGCAACCCAGGTGTGTGCACTTGACTGGGAATGGAAACCGAGACCCTTTGGATTGCGGGCCAACACTCTAACCACTTAGAAACACTGGCCAGAATCCTCACCAGAGGATATTTTCCCCATTGCTTTTTCAGAGAGAGTGGAAAGGAGGGAGGGAAGGAGGGGGAGAGAGAGAAACATCAGTGTGAAAGACACATGGATCGATTGCCTCCTGCACACACCCTGACCCGCAGGGGCGGGGAGCGAACCAGCAACCCAGGTGTGTGCCCTTGACTGGGAATGGAACCCGAGACCCTTTGGATTGCGGGCCAACACTCTAACCACTTAGCAACACTGGCCAGAGCAAAGATCGTCATTTTTACCAAGGTCATCCACCATACATGGAAATGGATCTGAACCCAGGGCTTCAGATTTCCAGTTAATGTCTCTCTCCACTAATACTGTCATATTATCGTTAATGTTTCTTTGTCGCCAGAAATGGCGTTGATTCATTTTCAGTGAGTTTGTTCTGGGCTTTTTAGACTTTAGTGTTTTTGTGTGCTCATTCATGAACTTAGGTGGCTAATCCTAGAATATGCATTCTTTATCTCTTCACCTGGGAGTAACACTTGACAGCAGTAGTTTTCTTTTTGACATTTTATTTTGATCACTTTCAATGAAGACAGAGCTTTTGTGTTTATTTTTAAGAACAAAAGGTTATTTTAATCAGGTTAGTGAAGAAAAAAATCTCAAGATCATAGCTCTGTGTCACTTCATTGAAACTGTTGTTTGAATTTTCTATGTTCAATGAATTGTGCAATCGTGTGGATACTATTTATGTGCAAAATTCTGATCCTGATTGTACTCTCTAAGTCACAAAGGAGCTCTGGACAGAGAACCTAAGCTCTCCAGATTTTGTTTTTAGTGCAGCTGAGAAGAGAGCAAATACAAAATTAATCAATTTTCTATGTTGTAATTCAAATAAATAGTTCTTTCTGGTTTAAGTGACAAGGTGTAAGCAGTTGACATTGCAATCTTCACCTTACCTTATCCTTATTAAAGAGTTTGACTTTGGAGAGAACGTGTGTTAGGTATCTTTTATTTTCACTAATGCCTCATAGTTGTCACTGGGTTAATTTGTTTCATCCTGTTTTTTTCACTGTGCTTATCTGAAGGCAGATTAACTATCCTTTCTGTGTTGAAATGGACAGTGATTCATTTTCTGCTATTAGTTTTATTTATGAAAATAAGTGTGACTAAATGTGATTGTATTATGTGTCTTTGACTTTCTGGGATACTTTAACATTCAGCTGCAGAACAACAAAACAAAACAAACAACACCCCTCATTCAATACCGAAAGTACAATAGGAGTATTTTCTTTGAAGTAGAAAAATAACTAAGTTGACTTCTCTATCGGTGAGACGACAAACACATTTCTTAATGCATCATCTATAGGTGTCACTGTTGAGATATGCTACTGAAATAAACCCTACGCAGATATGAACCTGAGAAAGGGCTTCCAGGAGGAATTTTATATAGCACTTTTGACTATCTCTTGTAATACTTTTTCCTGATATGAGAGCAGTACTTAAGTCTGATTTCCTTGGCACAATTAAATCAACGAATTGAACTAATTGAATGTTCTATTATTTTGAGGCAAAGAAATCACTTTGGACAAGGACATGTAGGTGCAGAGTGGAGGAGAGTATGGAAATTATTCCTGAAGTTTTGCCTCAATACTCCTGATGTTCTGAAGGTAGAACCCGAATAAATTTCAACATAGGAGGATTCTCAGACTGACTTAGAAAGAGTTCTTTTACTTTTTCATCCATAAAGTGACTTGATAATTTGGGGAAAGCTCTTGGCAGGGCTAACCTTCAGGAAATCTTTAAGGGGTCACCTATCTTACGCAGAGAAGTGTGCTTCTAATTTCTCTAATTTTTCCAGCTCCCATTCCTGATCAATATTTGAATTAATTAAATTAAATTAAATAATTAAATTACCAAATGTATTGTTAGAAGGGTAATTATTGTTTTTTATTATGTACATTTTATTTCTATAGGTTGTTTGTTAAATCAAGTTGAATGGACTCTACTGTGAGGAAAGGGTAGTGAGGAGGGACTGGGCTGTGTGAGGTGGACGGAGTGTGACTTAGGAGGGGCTCAAACACAAAACGCCAGGTGTGTTAGGGGGCAGTGAGTAGGCAGGTGTGGCTGAAGTACAAGGATGGGGGCGCGGCAGTGCTTCCATGATGCCCCTTCTGCGGGATGCTCCAAGCACATCACTGCTTCACCAAAATAAATAAACTGACCTCAGAAGGCAGTACCTCGGATATTCTTTTCCTTTTCTTCCCCCCAAAAAACGTAGCTGCTCATTTCAATTCCTTCAAAACAGAGTAAGGCAGGCTTCTGACTAAACAGTTTCTATGGTAGCGTTGACACCTACCATAGGGTTTGTTTAGATAGTGCTTGTGTAGACTATTTATTGCTTTTGGCAGATGAGGAGGTGGAAGAGAAGAATTGTGTGCTTGTGTTCTGGGACTGATGTGGTTAGCTACAAAATTTTTTTACAAATTGGCTTTGTGATGAACATTAGCCAGCCTTTCGTGGCTTATGTACACATACCAGACACTTACAAAGCCCTTGCTGTGTGCCAGCCACTGTTCTAAATACCTCACATACATTACATCATTTACTCTAACCACCCTGTGAAGTAGGTAATATTATAATCCAATTTTATGCATAAAAAATGAGGCACAGAGGGTTAGAAGACTTGCCCAAAGTCATTCAAGTATAAGTGAAAGAGCTGGCATTTGAACCTGGTAGTTTGGTTAAGGTTACGCACTATCTGGTAATTAGATATTGCATATTAGCTTAATTAAACTATATACATTGCTTTTAATAATTTTTATTTTATGGAGATTAGGGACAAGGAAACCTTTAATTGGCATGAATTTCTGGGAGAGGAACCAGCGAGATTTATGGCTAGAGAGAGTGGGGCTGTGGGACTGGCAGTTCCTCCGGTCAGTTCAGGAAGCGGCCCTGGTGATGGGTGATTTCTTTATTTCGGGAGAAAAAAGAAATTTTCTTCCATCCTCTCAGAAATTAATTTCTATGCCATTTCTAGAAGTAATCCCAACTGAATATATCAGGATCAAGAAGCATGACAAAGTGCACATAGCGAATTATGAATATTACTGTTTTATTTCATGTTTCTGGAGTAACAACAGTATCCATGGGACTGTACAGATTCAAAAACAAACAAACAAACAAACAAACAAACAAACAACACACAGAAACATCATTCCTGCCCTCAGGGTTTCTAATGCAAACAGTCATATTTGAAATATTTTTCTAGATCCAAATGTTTGAGTGTTTTCACATCATTTGCCCCTCTCTACTTCTCCCCATTTTAAGTTAGCACATAGTCCCAGGGCAACTGGCACTCCAATATTAGCCACAGTGATTTCTCTAGATCCAAATGTTTGAGTGTTTTCACATCATTTGCTCCTCTCTACTTCTCCCCATTTTAAGTTAGTACATAGCCCAGGGTAACTGGCACTCCAATATTAGACACAGTGATTTTACTCAATGCTTTGGTCACCAGAAAAGTAGAATATACTTAAATATTTTTTCTCTTTAGCAATTACACATCAGAAACGATACTCACCAATTTCATGTAAGTGGCTATAGCCGTTGTATTAGCTTTCCCTAAGCTGAAATGTCAGGTCAAGAAATGAAGGGATGAGAAAGAAATGCTACGAAAATCCATTTACCTGTACATTTACCACTTGTCGTCAATTGGCCTCATATGGATGTACAGTAGGTGATTTAGAAGCTCCTAGCATTTCCTGAAAGCCTGTTAAGAACAGGCAGATATTCCAGTGTGAAGGAAGGAGCTCTAGATTAGTGAGGCTCTGGGATCCCAGACAGGGGAGGAGAGGGGGCCAGAACCAGGCTCCACACATTTTATGTCGTTCGGTCTTCCCAGCTGCTATGGAGGGTAGGTACTATTTATATTGTTACGGTTACAACACCCCATTGTTACTCTCATTAGTTATTCCATTACATTACCTTTTGTTTTGGAGGAAACTCATCATGATTACTCTTCTTGCTTTTCCCTATTGTTTTGTTAAACACTTGGCAACTGCAGCATTTCCATCTAGATTTTCATTTAAATCCAACATTGACATTTGAATCTTCATTTCTATCTTCTTTCAAGAGCAAGTGAGAGGATAAAAACATAGGTTGTTTCCAGCTTCAGTCTCTCTCACAAGAAAACCAGCTAGTAACCATCCATTTACGTTTCACCACGTGAAAATCGCAGGCTACCTGGATGAGGCTGATACATCCCCCACCCCCACCCCTGGACCACAGAATGAGGAGGACCACATTAGAGGGTAAAAGGAGCAGTGACATCAAAGTGAAATTTGACTGCACTGCTCTTCCCGCAGCTGGCATAGTGGCACAGCCAGAGGGCCCCATGGGCGGACAGTGTTTCCAATGGGAAAAGTGAGCCCAAGATCAACATTCAGCTCCCCAGTGTCATGGGATGCTTCCCAGAGGCCCACGTGGGTCTTGCCTCATGGGTCCCCCCCCACCCCCCCAGCCACCCAGCCAGGGTGACCGACTGCATTCTTGTTTGCAGTGGTGCCTGAGGAGAGATCCCAGCTAGCAGCTCTGAGCATCTGCAGAGCTGGTGTGGTGGCTCTGTCTATGCAGGGAACTTGGTTGGCAGTTTTGCTTGATTCGGGTTCCCAGCCAATGGGCTATACCGGTTGTGGAGCCCTTCCTATAGCCCTGACTGAGAAGGAAAGCAAATTCAAAGCCCTGTCTACCTACTGAACATAGCCACCAGTCCTTCCCAACCAGGGAGTGACCTGAGAAACCAAATAGCCAGGGGACCCATCCTACAGCTCCATTTTAGAAGGAAGCCAAACCTGAAGCTCTTCCTAACTCGTGAACCTAGCCTGTAGCCCCACATAATCAGGGAGCCTGCCCAACTGCAGAGCATAACCTGTGGCTTCACTGGACCAGGGAGCTAAACAGCAATCTGCTTGAAAACAGAGCATGGCCTCCAGCCCCACCCTACTGCAGAATATAGCTGGGCACCATCCCCCCTCAGCCCCCAACACCCGCAACTGGAAAGACTGGGAAGTGACCTTGAAAAACAGTGGAGCGTAGCCAGTGGCCCTGGCAGAACACAAAGCACAGCCTGAGGTCTTCTGACCATGTGGTGTGTGCTCTGACCAGGAATCGAACCTGCCACCTTTTGGTTTATGGGACGACACTCCAACCCCCCAAGCCGCCCAGCCAGGGTGACCGACTGCATTCTTGTTTGCAGTGGTGCCTGAGGAGAGATCCCAGCTAGCAGCTCTGAGCATCTGCAGAGCTGGTGTGGTGGCTCTGTCTATGCAGGGAACTTGGTTGGCAGTTCTGCCTGATTCGGGTTCCCAGCCAATGGGCTGTACCGGTTGTGGAGCCCTTTCTACAGCCCTGACTGGGAAGGAAAGCAAATTCAAAGCCCTGTCTACCTACTGAACATAGCCACCAGTCCTGCCCAACCAGAGAGTGAGCTGAGAAACCAAATAGCCAGGGGACCCATCCTACAACTCCATTTTAGAAGGAAGCCAAACCCGAAGCTCTTCCTAACTCGTGAACCTAGCCTGTAGCCCCACATAACCAGGGAGCCTGCCCAACTGCAGAGCACAACCTGTGGCTTCACTGGACCAGGGAGCTAAACAGCAATCTGCTTGAAAACAGAGCACGGCCTCCAGCCCCACCCTGCTGCAGAATACAGCTGGGCACCATCCCCCCTCAGCCCCCCACACCCCCAACTGGAAAGACTAGGAAGTGACCTTGAAAAACAGTGGAGCGTAGCCAGTGGCCCTGGCAGAACACAAAGCACAGCCTGAGGTCTGTTCTGACCATGAAACCCTGCCTTCGGGTCCACCTGAAAATGGAGTCCAGCCAACAGCACCTCCCCTAACCTTAGAGCATGGGTAGTAGCATCAGTCAACTAGAGAAACTCTCCCTCTCATTCCCTGGCCAATAGCAAGCCCCACATGCCCATGAACACTACCAGATGACTTTCCCAGGACCTCAAGCTGAGCTGAATGATAGTCTTTCCCTAATGTTGTGACCCTGTAAAGTCTGGAAGATCAAACTGCTTACTCATATACATAGTTACCAACACAAGGATTCAAGGTTCCAAGAGAATCAGGTAAACATAACACCGTCAAAGGAAACTGATAAAGCTTCAATAATTGACCTTGAAGAAATGGAGCTCTGTGAACTGTCTGACAAATAATTCAGAGTAATTCTCTGAAAGAAGTTCAGTGAACTACAAGAAGACACAGACAACTACATGAAATTAGAAAAACAATGCATGAACCAAGTGGGAAGTTCAATAAAAAAAACAACAACAAAAAAACACACCATTAAAAACCCCTCCAGCAATTCAGGAGCTAAAGAATACAATGACTGACTAGAATAATTCAATAAAGAGCTTCAGCAACAGACTCAGCCAAGCAGAAAAACTTATCAGTGAATTTGATGACAGGTCATTTAAACTTATCCAGTAAGAGGAGCAAAAAGAAAAAATAATGAACAAAAGTAAAGATTTATGTGCTTAATCCCATATATTTAACCTGAAATGAAAGGATGCTAATTAACATTGTAAAACAGATGAATTTGTAAAACTCACCAGGAAAGGTAAATATATTGTTAAAGATTCTCTAATATTGTAATGGTGGTACATAAATCACTTACAACTCTAATTTAAAAGTGAAAACACCAACTTATTAAAAATAACTATAAGTACCATAATTTGTTATTGGATATACAGTATGAAAAAAGATGTGAAGTGTAACATTATTGTAAAACAGATGAATTTGTAAAACTCACCAGGAAAGGTAAATATATTGTTAAAGATTCTCTAATATTGTAATGGTGGTACATAAATCACTTACAACTCTAATTTAAAAGTGAAAACACCAACTTATTAAAAATAACTATAAGTACCATAATTTGTTATTGGATATACAGTATGAAAAAAGATGTGAATTGTAACTTAAAATGTGAGTGGGGGCAAAAATAAAAGTCCAAAGTTTTTGTATATGAAAGTTGTTTTTATTAGCTTAAATTAGATTTTATAACATTATATATTTTATGTAAGCCCCATGATAACCTTAAAGATAAAACCTGTAGATACACAATAGATTATGATAAAGGAGTCAAAGCATACTGCTGTAAAAAGTCATCAAACCATAAAGAAAGACACCAAGAGAGAAAGCAAGAAACAATGAATATACAAGAAGTTAGAAAATTATTAACAAAATTGCAATAGTAAGTCCTTGCCTATTAATAATTACTTTAAATGTAAATGTATTAAGGTCTCTATCAAAATATATACAATGGCTTAATAGATAAAAAAACAAAACAAAGTCAAATAATATGCTCCTTACAACAGGCTCACTTTAATTCATAGGCTGAGAGTAAAGAGATGGAAAAATATATTGCAAGCAAATGATCACTAAAAGAAACCAGGAGTAGCTATACTCATATAAGACAAAATAGATTTTAAGCTAAAAATGCTCAAAGAGACAAACAAGGCAGTTATATAGAGATAAGGGGGGTCAACTCATCAAGAAGATAGTAAATATTTATGCACCCAATGTTAGAGCACCTAAATATATAAAGAAAATACTAACAGATACAAAAGAGTCATAAACACCAATACAATAATAGTTGAGAACTTTATTATCCCAACAAATTTGTATAGAAAAAATGTACCTCACCATAATGAAGGCCATATGAGACAATCCCATGCCTAGCATCATACTCAATTAAAAAAGGCTGAAAGGCTTTCCTTTAAAATCAGAATCTAGATAAGTGTGCCCACTCTCACCCTCTCTATTCAACATAGTACTGGACATCATAGCCAGAGCAATTAGTCAAGAAAAAGAAATAAGAGCCATTCAAATTGGAAAGGAAGAACTAAAATTTGTTTTCAGATGGTATAATATTATTTATAGAAAATCTGTTAGAACTAATAAACAAATTCAGTAAAGTTGCAGGATACAAAATCTAGAAACAAAAATCAGTTGCCTTTCTATGCTCTAACAATGAAGTATCTGAAAAAATAAAGAAAACAATTTTATTTACAATAGAATTTAAACAATAAAACACTCAGGAATTAATTTAACCAAACAAGTGAAAGATTTGTACAATGAAAACTATAAGACATTGGTGAAAGGAATTGAAAGAGATGCAAATAAATGGGAAGATTTTTGTACATGAATGAAAAAGTAATATTGTTAAAATGTCCTTAAATATTTATGCACCCAATGTTAGAGCACCTAAATATATAAAGAAAATACTAACAGATACAAAAGAGTCATAAACACCAATACAATAATAGTTGAGAACTTTATTATCCCAACAAATTTGTATAGGGAAAATGTATCTCACCATAATGAAGGCCATATGTGACAATCCCATGCCTAGCATCATATTCAATTAAAAAAGACTGAAAGGCTTTCCTTTAAAATCAGAACCCAGATAAGTGTGCCCACTCTCACCCTCCCTATTCAACATAGTACTGGATATCATAGCCAGAGCAATTAGTCAAGAAAAAGAAATAAGAGCCATTCAAATTGGAAAGGAAGAACTAAAATTTGTTTTCAGGTGGTATAATATTATTTATAGAAAATCTGTTAGAACTAATAAACAAATTCAGTAAAGTTGCAGGATACAAAATCTAGAAACAAAAATCAGTTGCCTTTCTATGCTCTAACAATGAAGTATCTGAAAAAATAAAGAAAACAATTTTATTTACAATAGAATTTAAACAATAAAACACTTAGGAATTAATTTAATCAAACAAGTGAAAGATTTGTACAATAAAAACTATAGGAGAAAAAATGGCGGAGGTTTAGACGGACGTGTAGGTGCTTTGTCCGGGAGCAGATAAGGGTGAGCAGCTGAAACGGGTAACATACAGCCAGAATAAGCAGAGGAGATTCAGCTGAGAGACAGTCTGCAGCCAGGAAAGACAGAGAACTCCTAGAAAATGGGGATGGTTAGAGATTGAGGCTGAAACCTCCCCCGGGGCGCCGGCTCAGCCGCGAGACCGCGCCATCTTGAGTAGCTGTTACCGGCATCCAGAGATCGGCTACTAACCCGGAGGCAACGGCTCTCAAGCAGCGCGACTACATGAACTCAGACGAGACCTGCTTCCCCCCACGGAAAGGTTAGACTTCCCCCAAAGGTGCGGTTTGCAATTCAGGTTGGAGAGAGGAACACGC
>NW_005362190.1:1009902-1010610 GCF_000412655.1 Myotis brandtii | reverse complement strand
TGACATTTTTTAAGAAATAGAAAAAAAAGCCTAAAATTAGTATGGGACCACAGGAAACTCTGAATAGCAAAGTAATTTTGAGAAAGAACAAAGCTGGAGGCATCACACTCCCTGATTTTTAAGTTCTAGTACAAAGCGATCGTAATCAAAACAGTATGGAATTGCTGTAAAAACAGACATATACCAATGGAACAGAATTAAGAGCACAGAAATAAACCCATGTATATATGGTCTACTAATCTTTGACAAGAGGACTAAGAATACTCAATGGTGAAAAGATTGTTTCTTCAATAAATGGTGTTGGGAAAACTGTATATCCACATGTATCTATATATATAAAACCCTAATATGCAAATAGACCGAACAGCGGAACAATTGAACAACCGAACACCCAAACAACCGGTTGCTATGATGTTCGCTGACCACCAGGGGGTGTGTGTGGAACATGGTGGGCGTTGGCCGCAGCAGGATGGTGGAACAGGTGAGCGGGGGCACCAGAACAAGGCGGGGCACCAGTCGCTGTCATCGGGGCGAGCCTCCAGTGGTTACTGAAAATTCTTTGCTCCCATGCTGCAGTCCTGCCCAGTGCTTGCGCCTGCTGATGGTGCCGGCCCTGTTAGCACCTGCTGCTGGCACTTGGCCCTGCCCGCACCCCCCCCAATTGCTCGACGATGTCAGCGGGTGAGAGTAGCGGCTGCTGGCCCCAAT
>NW_005362190.1:1006617-1009619 GCF_000412655.1 Myotis brandtii | reverse complement strand
AGTTGCTGGCCCTGATTACCCCTGAGGGCTTCTTCACCTCCCCCTGTTCCTGAGGGGTGATTGAGGCCAGCAGCTGCCACTCAAACCCGCTGACAGTGCCGGCCCTTCTTGCACCCACTGCTGGTGGTGGCCCAATTGCTCCGCACCATCAGCGGGTGTGAGCGGGGTCGGTGCCGTCAGCGTGTGAGAGCGGCGGGAGCAGGGCTGCTAGTAGACAGGGGACTGGGGGCCACTGTAGGAGGTGCCAGGTGGGGGCACAGAGGATGGGCCAAGACCCACTGCAGCCTTGTGGCCCACAGTTCTTTCAAGGTGCATGAATTCATTCACTGGGCCCCTAGTATCAACATAAAAATAAAGTAAAACTGGACCCATATTTCATACTGTTCACAAATATTAACTTTAAATGGACTAAAGACTTAAACATAAGACATGAAACCATAAAACTCCTAGAAGGAAATAGAAAATAAGCTTTTAACAATATATTTTTATTGATTGCAGAGAGGAAAGGAGAGGGAGAGAGAGTTAGAAACATCAATGATGAGAGAGAATCATTGATCAGCTGCCTCCTGCATGTTCCCCCACTGTAGACTGAGCCCGCAATACAGGCATGTGCCCTGACCTGGAATTAAACCATGACCTCCTGGTTCATAGGTCGACGTTCAACCACTGAGCTATGCAGCGGGGCAAAATGAGCTTCTTGACATTGATCTTGGCAATGATTTTTTTGGACATGATACCAAAAGCACAAGCAACAAAAGCAAAAATAAAGTGGAACTATTTCAAACTAAAGAGCTTCTCTATAGCAAAGGAAATGATCAACAAAATGAAAAGACAAATTACAGAATGGGTGAAAATATTCACAAATTATGTATCTGATAATTAGTTAACATTCAAACTGTGCAAGAAACTCATACATACACCTCAATGTATAAAAACAAATAATTCAATTAAAAATGGGTAAAAGTCCTGAGTAGACATTTTTCCAAAGAAGATAAAAATGGTCAAGAGGTACATGAAAAGGTGCTCAACATCACTCATCATTAGGGAAATGTTAATAAATCTGCAATGAGATATCATCTCACATCTTTAAGAATAGCTAGTATAAAACAGACAAGAAATGACAAGTATTGGCAAATATGTAGAGAAAAAGGAACCCTTGTATAGTGTTGGTGGAAATATAAATTGGTACAGCCATTATGGAAAACAGTATGGAGACTCTTCAAAAAGTTAAAAAGTACCATATGAGCTAACAATCCACTTCTGGGTATATATCCAAAGGAAATGAAATCACTATCCAGAAGAGATATCTGACCCCATGTTCATAGCAGCATTATTCACAACTAGAGTCCCGGTGCATGGGATTCATGCACTGGTGGGGGGTGCGGCCTGTGGGAATTGGCCCACTGTGGGAGTGCCACTCATCCCAGTTAGCCGAGTGGCTGTGGACCCACCCTCTGAGCGGCTGCTTCCTGGTCCGGCATCTTCCATGGAGCCAGAGTACTCACCTCTCCAGGGGACCTGGAGAGTCCCGCAATGGCCACGAACCCACCTCCCAGGCTCCAGAGTCAGCTCTGTGAGCTGTAGGCAGCAGTGCTGCGTGGCCTGTGAGCTTCTGGAGGAGGCAGCAGGGAGTGAGGAGGAGGAGCCTGGGGCGAGGAGGCGATTATCACAGACCAGGTTCCTGATCACAGGCCGGGTTCCTGTCTGTTGCCCCGGGTTGGCAGTGGGAACAGCCGCTCATCCCGGTCAGCCAAGCAATGCTCCCACTGTGGTAGCACACTGAGCACCAGGGGGCAGCTCCTGCATTGACCACCTGCCCCCTGGTGGTCAGTGTGCATCATAGCAACTGGTCAACTGGTCGTTCTGCCGTTCTGTCACTGGGCTTTTATTATATAGGAGAGCCAAGACATGGAAACCACCTATGTGTCTGTCAAAGGCTAAATGATACATATGATACATATACACACAAAACAAAATATTATTCAGCCATAAAAAGAAGGAAATTTTGCCATCTGCAACAATATTGACAGACTTTGAACATATGCTGAGTGAAATAAATCAGACAGAGAAAGACAAATACTGTATGATCTCACTTATATATATATAATCTAAAAAACTAAACTCACAGAAACAGAGAGTACAAACTTTCAATTATAAGATAAATAAATTCTGGAGATTGTAAACTTGAAAGTTGCGAAGACAATAGATATTAAAAATTCTCAGCACAAAAATGAAATGGTAACTATGTAAGATGATGGATGTACTAACTGACCCGACGTGGTAATCATTTCACTATAAATATATACACACACACATACACACACACACACACACACACATATGAAATCATCATGTTGTGCACCTTAAACTTATACAATTTTATATGGCAACTATAGCTCAATAAAGCTGGAGTAATAAAAAAGAGCAAGTGAGAGCCTGTCTTTTGCCCCATGTTGTGCACAAGGTTGAAGGAACATGTTCCCTACCTCTTGAGCATTGAAAGGCTGCCTCCATCAGGGGAAGTCTGGCAGAGAATTCACAGCTGGATAATCAATTAGAACATAGCAAGGACTGAGGGGCAGCCATCTGAGTTTAAGAATGGCTCAGCTTGATATCTGGTATTGAGATCCCTCCTACTTTGTTCTTCTTTCTCAGTATTGCTGCAGCTATTTGGGGTCTTTTTTTTTCCCAGATGAATTTTTGGAGAGTTTGTTTTAGGTCTGTGAAATATGCCATTGGTATTTTAATAGGGAGTGCATTGAATCTATAGATTGCTTTGGGTAGTATGGGCATTTTAATGATGTTGATTCTACCAATCCAAAGCCACAGTTCTCAAAACTGCCTGGTACTGGCACAAGAACATACATATAGACCAATGGAATAGAATAGAGAACCCAGAAATCAACCCAAACCATTATGCTCAATTAATATTTGACAAAGGAGGCAAGAGCATACAATGGAGTCAAGACAGTCTCTTCAATAAATGCTGCTGGGAAAATTGG
>NW_005362190.1:1003159-1005721 GCF_000412655.1 Myotis brandtii | reverse complement strand
TGGAGAGCATTATGCTAAGCGAAATAAGTCAGTCAGAGAAAGATAAGTATTACGTGATCTCACTCATTTGTGGAATATAATGAACAACATAAACTGATGAACAAAAACAGATCCAGAGACAGAGAAGCATCGATCAGATGCTCAAACCTCAGAGGGAAGGTAGGGGAGGTAGGGGTAAGGGTGAGAGATCAACCAAAGGACTTTTATGTATGCATATAAGCCCAACCAATGGACACAGACACCAGGGGGATGAGGGCATGAGGGTGTGTGTGTGTGGGGGAGCAATGGGGGGATAAGGACACATATGTAATACCTTAATCAATAAAGAAAAAAATAATTTAAAAAATAAGTTAATTAAAAAAAAAAAGAATGGCTCAGGAACTTGTTAGTGGGACAGAGTTTGGAAAGTGATGGAGTGACTTCCCTATTTAGCTGGTCTCCTCTGTGCGAGCCAGAAGTACCGCAGGGGCCATGTGGAGTTTGCATGTCATAGACCTCTGGCCCCGGGCCTTTGTAATATTCTGGTTTAACTAATTCTGGGATTAAACTGTTTCTTTTTTTTCTTTTTTCTTTTCTGTTAACATAGCAGTTAACCTCTGATCCTAGGGCTGGATAACAATAATTGGGCCTAAGTAATTTGCAATTATTTGCCTGTGCATTTATGGACAATTCAATTTTCAAGTCTACAAACAAATGTGAAAAAAAATTTAACTTTCAGTCTGCAAACAAATATGAAAAAAAGCCATCCTTAGGTTTTTCATAGTGGAAACATTGGAATTAACATCAGTCTTAAGAAAGAACTGGCTCAGTTTCAGAAGTTCCAAAAATTTATAATATAAATTGGTCACTGGTTTATTCAATAGATTTCAATACACATTTGTTGTGAGCAGGGCACTCTGCTGGGCACAGCAGCCTGAAGTCATTGTGGCGATATACTAGGTGGAGCCAATGGATTTTTAAAACTTAAATTATATACTTCTTCCTCTCAATGGTCATTGAGGGACTTTCAAATCTCTGTAAGTGGACATCCAGGGTCCAATTCCAAACTTCTCATTATATTAGTGCTTGGCAGATGACCAAAGAGTTCAGAGAAATTCAGGATCATTAAAAAAAAACCCCAAACACAACAAAACAACAACAACCATGAATTTAAAAGGGACACTGCAATGATGTGCAGAAATAATAAATATTTTCTAGTGGGTTGAGACGTGGTGATACAGTTTCATGGGGATCAGAAGTGGTTTTGCCATTAACTAGCTGTGTGACTAGAGAATCTCTTACTGTCTGGGCTTCAGTGTCCTTATCAGAAGAGACAACCTCCTTCAGGAAAGGTTCCTGACTCCACGGTGGTTGCCCACTGTACTTGTCTCCTTCCTTCTGCCTTGAGTACAGATACACTGGCCTCTGTCCTTGTTCTCCAAATCCCATCCACTCTCCCCTACCCAAGGGCATCCCTCCAGAGATCACCCCCTCTCTTATGCTCAGTCAATATTTTACTCCTCTTGGATTATTCCCATGAGCCTACAATCTGCTTTAATATCACCCATCTTAAATAATTCTCTCGTATCTTCAATCTCTTCCAGCTTCCACTGCATTTTGCTTACAGCACAACTTCTCAAAGCTCCTGCTTTTTCATGAAAGAACTAAAGCAGGCTTTTGTCGCTGATGCTGCAGTGAGCTGCTCTTCTCAAGGTCACTGATGCTAAAACTTTTTAAACCTGTTTTGCAGCATTATTTGAAATAGTCATTCACAACTTCCTTAATATTTTCTTCTCATGGCTTCTAGGACACCTCCTTTTCCAGATCCCTTTCTAACCTATTGACTTCCTCTCATCACTCCCCTTACTGGGATCCCCTCCTGTTCTTGACCTTGAAAGGTGAAGGGGTCCCCGGGCTCAATCCACCATCTTCTCCATCTCTTCCCACGCCCTCGGTGAACACGTCCCATCCATGTGTTGAAGACCATACACTGAATATTCCTCCAAGTCTTGGAGTTATGACTGACTTATCCTTTACTTATTCTTTCACCCCCACATCCAAATTCATCAGTAACACTGGATGGTTCCTACTCTGACATATTTCTTATTCCCATTATCTTGTTCACTTGGCTCACGGTGTCTTCATACCTCACTCTGACCTCCTTTCTGGTCTCCCTGTTTCCGCTCTTTCTCTCCCTATGGTCTATTTTCCCTATGGCTGCTGGAGGAGTGATTTTTCAAAAGGTAAATTTGGTATTCTTGGCATTCTTGTGCCTAGAACCCTCCAATAACTTCCCAGCACACTCAGAAAGATATCTACCCCCTTACTACATTCTTGAAAGCTCTGTATTATGGGCCCCTGATTTAATCTCTTATGTTCCCTAAGCCTTCCGAGGTTCCAAGAACCTGCAAGGATTGTGCACTGGGGGTTTACTCCCTCTGGAACACAGTTCCCACTTGTGTGTGGCTCGCTCTCTAATTTCATTCTGGTCTGTGCTACGTATCACCTAATTGGAAAGGCCTTCTGTGGACCCTGTATGTGATACCACCCCTATTTCTCTCTCTACTTATCCTGCTTTATCTC
>NW_005362190.1:965111-1001976 GCF_000412655.1 Myotis brandtii | reverse complement strand
CTCCTGCATGCCTCATACTGGGGACCGATCCTGCAACCCAGGCATGTGCCCTTGACCGGAATCGAACCTAGGACCCTTCAGTCTGCAGGCTGATACTCTATCCACTGAGCCAAACCAGCCAGGGCAATATTTTTTTATTGTCTGTCTTCCACAGTGAGATATAATCTCCATGAGATCAGAAACCTGATCTCTCTTATTCATCCCTATGTTCCCAGCACTTAGAACTTTACTTGGCACACAGGAGATGCTCAATAAATCTTGATTGAATGAATACATGATGGCATTCTGAATGAGAAGACCAATGAGCATTTGCCTTCAGTAGACCTGGCTGGTAGAAAATAAGATAACATTTGTTGTATCCTTCTGGGTCACAATTTCTTAGACTGGGTAAATAGGTGGAATATAGGTAATTCAGAGACAGCCTTTCAGATTATTACTGATTCACAGATAATAGTTATAACAGCTAGCAATTATCTAATGCTTGCTACTTGAATGTTCTAAGCCTTTACATATATTACTTTTCATAACATATCTATGGAGATAGTTCTGCCATTACCTCCACTTTACAGATGAAGAAATTGAAACATAGGGCAGCTAAGTAAGATCACATCGCTTCTGGGATAGAGATTTGAACCCATATCACCTGACTTTAAAGGCCATGACCTAACCGCTGTGCAACACTGCATCTTGGACTAGAAGAATATGTCCCACACAAGGAAGAATAGTCAAAGGTTCTGGCAGTACTGAGATTAGAAGCAGAGTGGTGGCTTCAAATCTGCCTTTGTAGCCCCAAATGGAATTGTTAGTGGATTTTTTTTTATGGAACATACAATTATGGCCATTTGGCTGAAACAAGGGTTGGGACTGGGCCTTCCCTTTGTAGTGGTGGGCCCTGACATATCTTTTTGAAATAACCAACTTTGCACAAAGTACCATGAGGTGGAAACCAGCATAGATTTGGAGTCCGACAGACCTAATCATGGACCTGCCATTCCTGGGCTCTGTGACCTTGGAATCTGACTTATGAGTCTCAGCTTCCTCTTCTATAAGATGAACTTAGCCCTAGCCGGTTTGGATAGAGTATTGACCTGCAGACTGAAGGGTCCCAGGTTCAATTCCGGTCAAGGGCACATGCCCGGGTTGCAGGCTCGATCCCCAGTAGGAGGCGTGCAGGAGGCAGCCAATCAATGATTCTCTCTCATCATTGACGTTTCTATCTCTCTTTCCCTCTCCCTTCCTCTCTGAAAATCAATAAAGATATATTTTTTAAAAATTAGCTTAATAATAGTGGCCATGCCCGCTCAGCTTTCATGAGGTAGTGCTTATTTATGAAAAGCATAATGCTTGATACATAGTAGGTTCTCAAACAATTCTAGCTATATTATTATTGTTTATAATAATAATCCATGACAAAATTGTCACTAAGAGTAAAGGTTAAGATGTTCTTTTCTTTTTACTTTGTGCCTGCTCTTCTGGCAGCCCCCATTGCTCTCCATGGTCTGGGACCCCCATGCTGCTTGATCCAGATGGGACCTTCCTGGATGGGAGTCCTTGCTACTGATCTGCTTGTCCTTTTTGCTCTTCTAGCCAGTGTCCCCTTCCTTCCTGGCCTTGGCCTTGCTAAGTAGATTTAATAATTTAAGGCACAGTACAGTTGCACACATATATGCGGTGGATGCTGGAAGGTGCTCATCAGGAGTGAGGAGGAGGGAGTAAAGATTATTCCTCAAACTCCTGGAAAAGCCGCTGGCAAACAGTCCTAAACCATCGTTGGGAAATCCTGTGGCTAAAGGGAGCCACCTGGCCCATGTTCATGCCCCATGTCCTGGGCATTTATTGACCGGTTAACATGGACAAATAAAGGCCTGCCTCCCTTGTCGCGATGAGAAACACCTCTAAAAAGCCATTCCAGAATCAGAGCCCCTGGGGGATCATCTGAGGCCTTTTTCACCTGCATCACAGCCAGTTTCTCTCTGTCTTATCCTGCTTCCTTCATTCCCTTCCGCCTGCGTGGAAACTGATAGCGCCACCTAGTGAACTACCGGCATGCAGATCTCCACTGCAGTGTCTGCCTCCCGGGGAAGCCGACATGTGACAAGACTTGCATTTTAATAGGAACCTGCAATGTCTTAACGAAAGATAGACTTTCAGGATTGATTCCATTTTGGAGAGTTTTCCCCAGGGGCCTATAGGCCTGTCCAATTGTATCATGTGCAACTCTCCTGCTGTGCTCAGCTCCGTGTAATGCTTCCTGCTCAATTAATTTGTAATATTGACCTTGGGTTCTTGTCTCTGAGACTTCCACCCAAGCATTTTCAACCCACTTCTTGTTTTTCGTCAGCTGGCATTTGCTGAGCTCTAACTATTTAAGCTCTAAGTGTGTGTGTGTGTGTGTTTGTGTGTGTGTGTGTGTGTGTGTGTGTGTCTGTGTGTGTGTGTGTGTGTGTGTGTGTGTCTGTGTGTGTGTGTGTGTGTGTGTGTGTGTAGAAGAACGGAGAACTGAATAACAATGAGTCCTTGATTAAAACTCAATCTTAGCCTTTCTCCCCAGTGCCCTCTAGGTGACCTCTGGAGTCCTACCTGATGCTTACATCTTCCAGACAACATTTTACAGATCTCCCTCAGGGCCACTGCTCTTTTCATTCCATCTACAGGGAACGCCAACCCCAGTTGTTGGCTATTGAAAGCCTTCTTGCACATATTTGAAGTTCGCACCTCCTTCCTGAAAATTTCCATGAGAAGCTTAGCCTAAACATCCCCTGGACTCTAATATTGTCCTACCATCCATGGAGCTCCCTTTAGACAATGTCTAGTATCATAATCATTTGCATATAGGTCTTTTCTTCCCAAATAAAATAGATATTTAGCACCTGGCACAGAGAGGGCAGATAATAAATCCTTGTTAGATAATGAAGACATGATGCTGACCAGTTGAATGATCAGAGATGTTGCTTCTATTTATTTTTTATCTTAAGTTCTGATATAAGGATGTTATAATTTTATCTTCTTTTCATGATGGGGAAACTGAGGCTGAGCTATCTAGTGGTTTTCTAAAATCACTCAAGTAGTGAGTGGTCAGAGGCTGAGTGGACTTACGCCCAGGTCTGACTTCCAAGTCTGTCATGTGTGCCTCAATCTCACTAGGCTGTACCCGAGGGACTCAGGAGGCCTTACCTGCAGTCCACCATCATGTGCCCTGCTAGGGTCTTATCCGCAGCTGCAAGGGTTCAAGGAATCTGGAGAAGGGCTGTGCATAAATGAATAAAGAGGCTAGAGAAGAAATATAAATTTGGAAGGCATTTTGAGGTGCCAGATGGAAACTCAGTTCTAGTGACTAAGCTCCTCGAATCTCTGCACCCAGGGCTTTTTAGTCACACATTTTGCCCTCTAGCAAAGCAGATATACATATCAAAGGTAAGGTTTGGTAAACAGTAAAGGACCATCAGGTTGGGGGAATTGCCTTCGGCTGTTCCAGCAGGTAATATCATCATGAAAATTTTCAGCCCTGCTGAAGCCCCAACCTTTTAATGAACTTCTTGCATTTATGACCTGCTGGAATTAGCCTCCAGCAGTGCCCCCCAAATTTGTGTCCATAGTGCCTAACAGCATGAGGGCCAGGGGCAGAGCAGTGGTCAGAGCCAGGGGCACTCACAGGACATAGAGTGTGGCTTTTTTAGAGGCAGTAGACTTGCCCAGAAGGTGCAGGTGGGGCAAAGCTGAAAAAACTCTCTGAGGACATAGTTTGGTTTGGGCTTGGGGAAGTTTGCTCCAAAGTGCAAAGACCAGGAAAGAAAAGGCTAAGATACTGTAATGCTTTCACAACCCTGCAAGCTATAAACTTTAGTTAAGGAGGGAGAGGCTCTGTGTAGTTTTCAGGGAGGTGACAGGCACAGGGATGGTTCTCAGCACAGGGGAGGCGAGGCGTCTGACAAAGTGGACCCCAGCAGGCCTCCCCTCTTCCCTCCCATGGCTTCAAAATCGGAACCTCCATTTCAACTTGTCAGAAATTCTGTGTGGAGAGCTATCCTGGTTTAGCAGAGTGTGGGTCCCTAACTAGTAGCAGCAGAATCACCTGGAAAGTGGTCAGGAAGGCAGCTCCTGCGGCCCCACACCTGCTGACTCTGCTCCTGGGGCTGGAGCTCAGCTGTCTGTGCCACCACAAACCCTCAGGGTACCCCAATGTGAGGAAACAAACTCTGTCATTCTCCCGAGACTGTAATCTTCTTCCTATGATCTGAGTTATCTTCCTCTTTTCTCTTGTATCTCTCCCCTACATATTAGAATTTTCTAAGTCCTTTCACCTCCATGTAGCTTTCTCTGCACCCAGCTGACAAGGATCGTCTCCCTTGATGGCCTTGTGTATTTTAAAAATATGTTTTTATTGATTTTGGAGAGAAAGAAAGGGAGAGGGAGAGAGAGATAGAAACATGGATGAGAGAGAAACACTGATAGGCTGCCTCCTGCATGCTCCTTGCTGGTGATTGAGCCTGCCACCCAGGCATGTGCCCTGACTAGGAATCGAACCTATGACCTCTTGGTGTATGGGACTAAGCTTAACCAACTGAGACACACTGGCAAAGGCAGCAAAATCATTTATTAAAGTGATTAGGTACCTATATATTTTAGAGCTATGTTTGGATAACAGTAACAGGAAGTCATTTGAACTAGCTTAGACACAGATTGAAAATTTATTATAAGGATAATGGAGTGTTTCAGGGAATGTGCAAAAGACTCAGGGATGGACTGGAACCAGACCGTGGAAAGCTGTAGAGTGTACTTTTATTTTTCCCGTCATCTTTGCTTGTCTCACTGTGTAGCTATTTCTTCTTTCTTTGTGGACTGGAATCTTCAGCTCCTCAGTCCATAAGGTGGGGGAAAGTGACCGCCTTCGTAACCATCTTACAAATTCTAGTCCCCCAAAGGAACTATAAGTTGCTCTTCATCCTAATTCCAATTTCCTCTGGAAGCGACTCTGGATCATGTGCCCACTCTGGTCCACTAGATAGAAATAATTGGAGACATTGCCCAGTAATCTGTATAGACAACTGAGACCCTAACTTTTGGAGAAGTTCTAGGTCCTGAATTGAAATGATGACAGCATCTCCTATGTGCTTTTGAAGTGTACAGGTTATTTTCTCATATATTACCTCATTATTCTTACTATTCTTCCATAGAGCTGGAAGGACATTGGGTTTCTATCTCCATTCTATCAACAGGAAAGGGAAAGCCCAGAGACTTTGAGTAACTTTTCCACAGTCACACAGCTAGTTACCAGCAGGGATGAACTAGTAAAAAACATTTGAACCCATCTCTACCACTCACTGATTTGTCACTTGGTCAAATCTCACTCATCAGAACTTCTCTCATCTACAAAATAGATTAATTATTCTACCGGAAGCTAGCACACAGAGTGATTGCAACAATCTAATGAGTTGCTCTTGAATCTGATTGAACATTAGAATATATAGGGATCTTTAAAAATATATAGATCCCAGGACTCCAGTTTGTGTATTCTGATTCAGCAGATCTGTGATAGAACCCAAGTATGTGTTCTTATAAAAGTCCCAAAGGAAATAGTGACAAACAGCGTGGATTTTTTCATCCTTCAACAGCTTGAGAAAATGCTCCATAATTTGCATGGCCTGCCTGGTGTGAAATATATTGTGACCAAAGAGACAGTCAGAATAATCTCCTCTGAGTTACGTCCTGTTCTGTGTGCAAATTGCTTTCTTCTTCAAGATATTTAGGGGGGCCTAGATGGAGGGGCTCAGTTGGTTGAGTGTCTTCCAGTGCACCGAAGGTTGCCAGTTCAATTCCCTGTCATAGTACATATATGGGTTGTGGGTTCAGTCCCTGGTTGGGGCATGTGCAAAGGGCAACCAATTGATGTTTCTCTCTGACATCAATGTCTCTCTCTCTCTCTCTCTCTCTCTCTCTCTCTCTCTCTCTCTCTTCCTCTCTCTAAGTTTATCTTCCAGTGAGGATTAAAAAATATTTAGGGGGATATTTGGGCAGAATGGGAGAAGGTTATGCATTTGAGTGTGTGACTATGTATGTGTATGTGCCAGTGTGTGTGTGTATGAGTACATATGTGTAGGTGGATGTGTAAATGTGTATGTGTGTATGAGTGTGTATATGAGCATGTTTTTGTATATGTGAATCTATGTGTGCATGTATGTTAGTGTGTGTGTGTGTATGGGGAGTGGGCAACAGCAATATGTGAAAGGAATATCTTATGGGTTGTGCTTCTGCCATAGATTAAAGAAGCTTGAATATTTCTTGAGTTCAAAGAGACTAATGTTTGTAGTGCCCCTACTACAAAACAGGCATTTTAGACATATTACAAGTAGTGTAGGCATTGTTTTCTCCAACAAACATTTGATGTGGGTTTATTATCAAGCAAACATGTGTCAGAATTATTATCTCCATCTTATAGAACAAGAAGCAGAAGTCAGACAGGAGGTGGTGGAGCTGGGATTCAAATTAATTTCATGGTTTGATTTGATTTGAAGAACTTTTCAGGTGAGAAAGCTTAGGTAAGATCTCTAAAAAACTGGAGGATGTTGACTGGAAAGCCTTGCCATCACCTAGGATCACTGAACAAACGTGTGAGGGGTCACCTCCTCCTCCTCCACAACAGTTACCTCTTTCGTATTATTTACCTGATTCACATTAGTTACCTCTTTCACATCAGTTACCTGATTCACATCAGTTATTTCTTTCACATCAGTTACCTCTTTCACATCAGTTACCTGTTTCACATCAGTTACCTGTTTCACATTAGTTACCTATTTCACATTATTTACCTGATTCACATTAGTTACCCCTTTCACATTAGTTACCTCTTTCACATTAGTTACCTTTGTCCTGCTCTGATGTTGGCTGCCTTGGGTACTAAATATAATGGGGCATTGTCAAATCAGGCTGGTATTTTAGCCCAGTAATGATAATAGTAGGAGTTAAATTAGTAGCAGTAATGGTATCTGCTACTTATTGCTCACATTTCTGGCTCAGACACTGTATTAGAAGATTAGCATGATTGGTGACTACTTATTGCTCACATTTCTGGCTCAGACACTGTATTATTAGAAGATTAGCATGATTGGTGATAGCTAGTCAACAGGTAGACATCACAATCCCATTTTACAGGTGAAACCAAGGCTCAGGGAAGATAAGCAAGCAGCTTGAGCCTACAATGTGCACAAGTGCCGGAGCAAGGATTCGTTAGAGTCAGGTCTGTTTGGCTTTTGTGTCATGTGAACTGCCTCTGTATCCCACAGCTCCCACTGCTCCCTGGGTGACAGGCTCTAGCTTAATTATTTCCATCTGCTTCTCCCACCTCAGCAAGACTCTTCCTTTCTTCTCTGGTTGACATTTTTGTTCCTTACATTCAGAAAGTGAAAGAGACATCAGCTGTACTGGTGGGCCCTTTATAAGCAGAATTTCAAAATTTAATAAGTGTCTCTTGAAGTTAGTCAAGCAAGTAATTAACCCCGGGGCAGAGAGGGCACCCTCAGCCTCCGACGTCTGGCATCAGGAAAGTTGACTGTTCATCATTAGCACATGAGTAAGTAGTTTATCGTGTGAAGGCAGTGCTTGTGGAGTGGATGCACTTATTGGTATTTATGTGAGGCCCAGTTTTGTTCTCTATTTCTCTGGAGAGGATGGGTGAGGGGCTTTCCACAGGACAGGTTATAGGAGGGGGGGTCTCAGGTGTGTATGGGCCCAGGTGGAGGAGCAACAGGGATTGGGAGGATGAAATTATTTACTAAGAACAATACCATGGGAAGGTAGTTTTATCTTCATTTTTATTCAGATGAGAGCTAAAGATCAGAAAGATGAATTTTTGCCTAAGGCTATGCAGGTAAGAGATGACATTTTGCTTCGGTTTGACCCTGAGTTCAAGCTGGTACACCTTTAAGCTATTGTCAGGGCACTGGGGCAAAGATCAAGACCTGGGAGTAAATGGAATGCCCTCACAATCGAGGTGGAACCAGAAGAGCACTCAAAAACTTTATCAAAGGAAAAAGGTAAGGGTGGTAGATTGTATTTTCTAAAGATGGCCACATTATACATCTATTCCTTTCTATCTGCCCTTCTTCTTGAACTTCTCTATTGAGAGGTAGGCTCCACTTCCCTGCCCTCCAACCCTTGCTCATTCATTCTTGGAACAGTAGGAGTCCTGCGCCAACAGTTAGGAAGTCTGACTACCCTGAAGCTGCCTTGCTGGAGAGGCTCACGGAGAAAGCAGACAGAAAGTCTTGGAAAATGCCAGCTGTTCCAGCCCCCAGCTGTTTGAGTGCCCCCGGCCCAGACACCAGGCATGTAAGTGAGCTTTCAGAAGATCATTGTAGCTACTGCCTCGAAACTGCCCCATCTGTTACAGAGTAGAACGGAACAAATTATTCCTGCCGAGTCCTGTCCAATTTGCAGACTTGTGAGCAAAATAAATGTTGTCATTGTTTAACCACTAAATTTGGGGGTAATTTACTGCACAGTCACAGTCATTGCTGAAGTAATTATTGAAGCAGATATTCCAGAATCAAGTCTATGGGATCTGATGTCTGCCTGGGTGTTTCTTTTATTCAGGTCAAGCACAAAGTCTTCTTTTTTAGTTTTTAAAATTTTTTTATTATTTTTTCTTTATTGATTAAGGTATTACATATGTGTCCTTATCCCCCCATTGCCCCCCTCCTCCGCTTGTGCCCTCACCCTCTGGTGTCTTTGCCCATTGATTAGGCTTATATGCATGCATACAAGTCCTTTAGTTGATCTCTCCCCTTTACCTCCCCCCTCCCTTACCTTCCCTCTGAGGTTTGACAGTCTGATTGATGCTTCTCTGTCTTAAATGAGCCAAGAAGGCCGCACACAATTTTTGATAGTCTTCTGAGGAGCATTCAGAAATGGCTGTCTTCACGTGACCTCTCCCCCACCCCCGGAGTATCCTGGTAGTATGTGGTTTGGGCTTGCACACAGGAAGCTACCACTGTCAACACCAGACAGTGCCTTTCAAGGACATATTCAGAGGAGGGAGGCAAGATGGCATTAGGCTGGGACATTTGGGGAAGCCTGTCAGAGGTGGAGATTCGAGCTAAGTCCTAAAGGACTTTGTTTGGCTTTGGATCAAAAGGGAATCCCAGCCCTAGCCGGTTGGGCTCACTGGATAGAGCGTCGGCCTTCGGACTGAAGGGTCCTGGGTTTGATTCTGGCCAAGGGCACATGCCTGGGTTGTGGGCTTGATCCCCAGTGGGGGCATGCAGGAGGCAGCCTATCAATGATTCTCTCTCATCATTGTGTTTCTATCCCTCTCCCTTCCTCTCTAAAATCAATAAAAATATATTTAAAAAAAGGGAATCCCAGTCAAGAAACTGATCTGGACAAAGACATTGGGTGGGCAGCTTGTAGTAAGCTTTTTGTCGGAAAGAGCAACCTGGCCCGAGTGAAGGGTCCACATCTAGGGAGGAAGACAGGGGCAAGTTTGGAAGATGCATATACTTGAAATAATTCTAATGAAGGGCATTGAGAGCTGGGTTTATAGGCAAAGGAAAGGTCAAGGTCTCCTGAAGAAGGAAGATGAACTTTGTTACAAACATTCTCTGGGATTATAATGTTCCCAGGGCCTGCTCTAGAATAATGGGGAATACCGTTCTATTCTAGACCAGTGATGGTGAACCTTTTGAGCTCGGCGTGTCAGCATTTTGAAAAACCCTAACTTAACTCTGGTGCCGTGTCACATATAGAAATTTTTTGATATTTGCAACCATAGTAAAACAAAGATTTATATTTTTGATATTTATTTTATATATTTAAATGCCATTTAACAAAGAAAAATCAACCAAAAAAATGAGTTCGCGTGTCACCTCTGACACGCGTGTCATAGGTTCGCCATCACTGTTCTAGACATTAGCAGACCAGGCAAAACAGTAATTAAAAGTAAATACAATGGTCTGAGGTGATTGTAACTTTTCCACTTATACCCTAGAGGGCACCCTTTCCAGTGTCTTCCAGATTTTTGCTCTCAAAACAAACTCCTCCCCCCACCTCTGACATGCGTGCCATAGGTTCGCCATCACTGCCCTAGAGGGCACCCTTTCCAGTGTCTTCCAGATTCTTGCTCTCAAAACGAACTCCTCCCCTTCTGACCCCTCTAATCTCTCCTTTTCTGCTGCCTTTAAACATAGATGTCACAACCACAGCTGGTATCTCTTTTTCTTTTACGGTCACTATTCTTGAACAAATGCATCTGTTAATTTAATTTTCTCCTTAAAATAGCTTTCTTTAGTTCCCTTTAGCCTGGCACCAACCATTGAGCTTTCCTACATATTTCTCTCCCTTCCCATGCAATGGTGATCTTTCTTCTCCCCATGGCATCTGAGGATGCCAGCCACCTTCTCTGAAAGAGCACCATTCCGAATAGTCTTTCCACGTTACTGCAGCTTCTTGTCTGTGCTCGTCTCTGTCCCTTGGGCTCCCTCTGTCTTCTCATCTTGAATTTAAGAGTTTTCCAAGGTTGTTAAAAGACCTTTACTCTCCCTTATATCTCCTCCATTCACATTTATAGTTTCAACTGTCAGAAGATCATTGTAGCTACTGCCTCGAGTATATCTCCTCCATTCACATTTATAGTTTCAACTGTCATTTCTAAGTCAATAAGTCAATAACCATGACAATCGCAACTGCCATAGCTCCCACCCCTCACACACTGAGCACTAAGTACTTTATACCCATTTTATAAGTCCCCGTGAGGTTGCTTTTATTATCATCATTTAACAGGTAAACAAGCCCGGCTCACAGAAGTTAAATACTAACTGTGGCCCATCAGAATCCAGTTTTGCTGACTTTGAAGCCAGTGCTCTTAATCCGTGGGCTGAATTGACTTCCTTCACTCTCCTGGGCATCCACATATCAGCTGTCACTGGATATGTTTACCTGGATGGCTTTCTGTCACTTCTAGCTTTTTGTACCAACAACCAAATATCCTCTTTTTACAAAACCAACCAGAACTATCTCTAAACTTCTTAAACTTCCTTTTTGTTATTCAAATATTCTGCTATTTTCCCAATAGAACGGCTGTAATGGCTGATGGTGTGTAACATCAGGACAAGGACAAACAGGTCAGTTGCGGAACACTGATCACCACTGTGCCTCCTCGGGAAGGGTTGCCCTCACAAGTTCTGAATCAGAGGATAGCCTGCCTGGGCCAAAGGCCAGTTTCTGCCTGAACAACGTTAAGAATGCACGGTCAGTGGTTGGAAAGAACACAGACGGTTTCTGCGTGTAATCTGTAAACAGGAACATGGGCCTTTCTGATGGACACACTCAGCTATCCCAGGCACCCCCTCTCCCGCTCTTATTGACCAGAAATGAGTAACTCATGAGCCCTGGACCATTGATTGTGGAATGTTGGAACTATGCAAAAGCTTAGCAATAATTTTAGGCTACATTTCTGCTTTGACAGAGGAGGAAATGGAGATTCTGGAAGGTGAGGTGCCACCTCCTCCATGAGGTCTACCCTGATGACTACTCTTTTAAAATCTCCTTTCTCACCCAACAATCTAGACCCTCCTTTCTTTGTGATATTTCTATTCCTATTCTGGTCACACGCATTCACATTTCCCCAGGACAGTTCCAGTTTGTGACTTCTGTTTTAGTATAATCATTGTGTCTCCTTTTGCTCTCAAGTGGCCCAAAGTATCTGGTGACCTTATCCACGGGTCCAAACAGTTATCCTCTCCTCCAGGGAATATATACTCTCATTTTGGCTCCCCACACAGCAACAGCAAACAGAACAATCTTTTTTTGTGTGTGTTTGTTTTGTTAGTCCTCACCCAGGAATATTTTTCCATTGATTTCTAGAGAGAGTGAAAGGGAGAGAGGGAGGGGGGAAATGAAGTAAGTGAAATGAGGGAGAGAGAGGGAGAGAAACATCAACAACCAAATATGTGCCCCCACATGTGCCCTGACCAGCCGGATTGAACCTGCAACCCAGATATGTGCCCTTGATTTGGAATCGAACCTTTGACCCTTCAGTGCGTGGGCTGACACTCTCACCACTGAACTACACTAGCTGGGGCAGAACAATCTTTTAAAAAAATATGTCAAATGATGTCATTCCTCTGCTCGAATTGCTCCACCTCTTCTCCCACAGAGTATAATCCAGACTCCTTAGCACCATATAACTCACTTGTTTAGTGTCTACCATGGACTGTCTCACCCTCCCCCTAGAATTAAGGTCCATGTGGGCAGGGATCTTTGCTTTTGTATTGCTGTGCCCCTCCCCCCCATAATTAGACAGTGGATCCACATCCTATGTAATAAAGAGCTAATATGCTAATTAGACCGAACAGCCAAACGACCTTCCAGACGAAGCTGGGGCAGTCAGGGCCAGCCGAGGCAGCCGGGGCTGCGAGGGCCAAGCCCATTGCATGAATTTCGTGCATTGGGCCTCTAGTAGTAAATAACATGGATAGGTAAGTTTTTGACCTCCTCCCTCTCCTCCCTTGAATTCTACCCAACACTAGGGACTGGGGCATGATGGGCTGGGAGGTGAAATGAGGTAAGTGAAGTGGAGTTAGGTCAAGCACCTGGAAAATTCCAAGGAGTGAAGATAGGGTGTGCAGCTCCCAGTACTGCAGAATCCTGTTATTTTCCAACTGTTTGAGAGATGCAGAGGCAACCAGGGATGTAGGGACAAAAAGAGCAACCTTCTAAGAAAATTCATTTTTTTCTTCTCACTTTGCTCTTCCCACACATCCTCTTCATCCACCCTTGACCTTGTACTTGCCCTCCCATTTTATAATTATACTTAATTTCCCGAGTTCAGTGTGATGTAGGGTCATCAGTTTATTGTAAACATTAAAAAAAGTGCTTTTATGTTATTTTAAGCCCAAAGGAGACTATAATTTGTTAAAGTAGGCTTTTACTTTAGTTTCTTTTTTAAGGAAAATTGAGCAAAAGTGGCGCCTGCTCACCTTGCTCTCTCCCTTGCTCCCTCCGCCCCCCACTATTCCCAAAAGGCTGCAATCTGGCCGGTACAGGAGGAATGGCTTTTTTGCCAGGAACATATTTTCTGCCTTTGTTCCATCCCCGCAGATCCAACGCTGGAGCGCCTGGGGATTACCAGTGGTGTCGTAGGCCTGGTGCCCCCAACTGAGAGACCATAATTTTTCATTTAGAATCAAATCATGGAAAGAATCAGGGAGGATTATATTGTCAGAGGTAGCAGGAAGGAAGTCAACAAATGTCTTATTAAACAGCCTCTATGGAGCCTCCAGGTGCAGGTGATTTCCCTGTCGGGGACGGAGAGAAAATTACCCGCATTTCCCACAGGACACGGAGACCCGGGTGCTCTGTTACCTGCTTGTCTTCCTGTCCAGCATGGCCATGGCGTCTGCCTTACTGACATGTCTATGTCATGTACAGCCCAGGGCTTCCCAGTTTCTAGAGGCCCATGTGGGGGATGGAGGCGAGGCTGTTGAAACAGAGCTGCCCCAGGCACCGCTTTCAGCTGGAGGAACTGGCTGGGTTTTGGGCATCACAGCAACTGCAGGACAACTTCTGCAAGGAATGGAGGTGGGAGTGGGGGGCGGCCTGGGGAGAGTGTTTCTTTCTCAAGCTTGGTGTATCACAAATTATCACCCAAATACCATGTGTGCTCTCAATTGTTTGCTTCTTCTTCTAGAATGTCCTTTTCTGCCCTTAGCTGGCCCGAATCTTTCCTTCATGGTCCAGCTCAAAGCTATCTGGTCCCAGGACACAGAGGTGTCTCATTTACTGCTCCTCTGCTTATCCACGTTATTTGTCAGTGATGACAAGCCCTGTTGGATCTGACCTGGATGGCCTTGGAGACCAGTTTGGGTCAGCCTCTTCTTTTACAGAGATGAGAATCAAGAGCCAGATAGATGAAGTACTACGTTCACAGCTGGAGAGTGGCTGAATAAGGAGCACCATGTAGTTCCCATCTCCCGGGATATTTTCTTTGGCAATATTAAAAGTGCTGAAGTTTTTGAGTGATACAAGCTGTGTGTCTAGCTCTGTGTGGCTGTCTTGGGGATGTTAAATTATTTTACCCTTTATGTCCATTGGAAGTTGTGTACTTTTATATCTGTGTCTTTCTTTATTTCATCAACTAGAGGCCTGATGCATGAAATTCTTGTATGGGTAGGGTCCCTAGGCCTGGCCGGCAATAAGAGCCAATCTGTGGGGCAACAGTGGGGTGATTGGGGGTGGTGGTGGTGGGGGGCACTGGCACCTGCCTTGGCTGGCCTGGGGCCTGCGGGCTGGGGGCAGCTCCTGCATTGAGTGTCTGCCCCCTGGTGGTCAGTGTGCATCACAGCAACCTGTTGGTCCATCGGTCGTTCTGCTGTTCAGTCTATTTGCATATTAGGCTTTTTTATATAGGATTGTTGTAATTATTGTGACAAGTTATTCATATAGTTATTTAAATATTGAATACCAATTTCATGTGAAGCAGGTGCTCAGTTCTTGAAACTTCTTTTCTCTAGCTACCTTCACTACCTAAATCATCTCAGTCAGTCCCATGGCTTTAAATACCATTTAAACATGGATAACTCATGTAATTTCATATCCAGTCCAGGTTTTGCAAACTCCAGATTTTAAATCAACTTGATAAATTTGCCTACTTGATAAATCTACTTGTCCAAAGTAGACTTCACCATTCCTCAGCAAATCCGCTCCACCTGCAACCTTCCCCATCTCAATAAATTGCATTTCTATTCTTTCTGTTTTTAGACCCAAAAACTTAAGTAACGTTTGACTGTTTCTTCTCTTTTTCCCATAGCCTACCCCACTCTACTGGCATTTTTTGTTGACTCTTCTTTTTAAATTATCACATAATCTGATAACTTTTTACTGTATTCCCTTTATCGTGATCCAAGGAGTTATTCTCTCCTCCATGGAATATTTGCTTCCATTTTGTCTCCCTAATAGCAGGCAGAACAATTATTTTTTAACATAAGTCAAAGTAGGTTCATTTCTCTGCTCACATTGCTCCATTTTTTGTTTCTTAAGGTGTAATCCAGACTCTTTACCATGCCCCACAAAACCTTATATAAATTGCACCTCACTAACTCTCTGACCTAATCTCTACCACTGTCCCCCATGCTCACCACATTCCAGACACACCTGTCTCTTTGTTTTTTTTTTCTTTTTATTAGAACATGTCATGAATGTCCCAGCCTCAGGATTTTGGACTTAATGATTCCTCTACCAAGAACATTCTTCCTGAACATCTGTGAGGTTGCTCTCTTAATTCCTTTAGGTCTCTGTTCACATATTTTATATAACATAGTATTACATCCTTCTAATCTGGGCACTGGCTATCCCCTTAATCCTACTTTTATATTTCATACTCATGACACCTGATATATTATATATTTAAAAATTTTATTTGTTTATGAATTAACTTTCCTGCCCCTCCTACACAGTTAAAATATAAGATGTCAGAGATTTTTGTCTATTTTGTTCACTAATATGTCCCAGGACTTAGAATAGTAGAGATCACTAGTAAGGGATGATTAATTATTATTTAAACAATTGAATGAAATTCTGCAACAAAACAAGTATTTGATTTATGAAAAATAGCCATTAATTTTAACTACATATATGTCACTGGATTCCTTAGTAAGAGCTATTTCTGTGGAAGTCAATCTGGAGTAAATGCATGAAGAATAGGAAACTCATTCAAAGAGATTGGCTTTGAAGAAAAAGAGACAGGGTGATATTAGAGTGGAATATGGAGCTAAAGTAGCATACTTTTTAAGTAGATTAGACCTGAGGATGTTTAAATTGATGGAGAAGATCTAGTTTAGAGTAAAATGGTAATTATATCTGAAAGATTCAAATCCCCAACAATGGGCTGTTCCGCAGAAGAAGGTTGGGCATGCTATCTAAGCACAGGTGGGGAGCTGGTCTCTGATAGGAGAAGAGGTCCCAATGTAGTTAGGGTTGGAAATGATTGCCTCAAGGTTTCTTTTTTCTTTATGAAGTAGGTGGTATTGTCATAGTCTCAGGGTGATGGTGAGGGTATGGGTTGGAGGTACCTGGAGAAGGCTGATAGTAGCCATCAAGGAGAGTGGAGGAATGAGTTGACTTAGGCAGAGTAGCTGGATTGTCAGACAGGGTGAGAGCCCACTTAAAGTAAGTGATCATAATTTATAAATCACTAATCTATTCGGTGTTTCTGGTGACATTTAACTGTTCTGCTAAGTGTGTACAGAAAATGGAGATAGAGGAGTGATGGAGGAAGTGATCACTAGTGATGAGGAGGTCAAGAAGTTGAGACACTTGGGTGATATGCCCTCTATATGCATAAATAAGTAATCCAGGGTGATGTCAGAATTTATGTAATTTGTATGGAGAGAGACACTGAGTTGGTAGACTAGCTAGGCTAGACCACAGAAGATGATCTGTGTTTGAAGTTGGCTAGAGTGATACCTCAAATATGGCTAAGGTTGTTACTTTGATTTTCCTTAAATTAGTAAGGAATGTATGTGAAATTGAGGGTGTAAATGAGAGGCTGGGTAATTTTGAAAATGAAATTATGTCTTCCTAATTCCTCCTGGAGTTATGGTAGAAGCATGGAAACCTCCACAACCTGACCAGAGTGAGGATCCACCTGGCCAGAATTCAGATTTCTCTGCTTTTTATATTGGCTTCTTAGTGCCGTTGCAGTAAATCTGCCATATTTATATTCCTTTGCTTTCTATTTCTCATCAGGCCTCAGCAAGCTCATGAATAACTGTGGGAAGAAATAGATATGGATAATATAAGTGAATGTCTTACATTTCAAAAGGGAAGTAATTGTTTGGAAAGGTAACGGGAAGAAAAGAGGACTCTTATACATGGCATGTGAGAGAAACAATAGTAACTACACAAGAAAAGGTCCTACTTTCAGTAAAGGCCAGGTTACAGTGAAGCTGAGTAGGCAGAGGGACTTCTCTGGGAAGCTGTTGAGGAGCAGGAAAATGTGCTGCACATGGAGACCATAATGAGTTATGTTTAAGAGTTTAGGGGTCTGGAATCAGATTGCTTGATTCAAAGTTCTGTTCTGTTATTTGATACATGTGTGACCTTGGGCACTTAATTTAACTTCTTTGGTGGCAGTTCCCCACGGCACAGTGAGAGGCTATGGAAAGTAAGGGAGAAGTGGAGAGCTGGGTGGAGTCAAGGAAGCACTGAGCATTACTGGGGAAGATGGTATAGCAGAAAGTTGGCCAGGGAGGCTCATACTCTGGCCACTGACAGATGAAAAAGAATGGTAAGTGGCCTTTGTGCACATGATCTCAACAGTCTCTTTAAGAAGGTGGTCACTGGGTCTGATGGCTAGAGGACTCAGTGCATAAGCTCTCAGGTGTATCTATTCTTGTAGCTATGGTCTAAATGTACCTACGAGTCAGAGAAAGAAGATGTATGGGTCAAGGGAGACAAGCATAATAATAATCATTGTGACTGAGTGGAAGGAAATCAGGGATTGACATTATGCATTTGTTACATAAAACCATACTCAAAACAGCTCTGAAAACAACCAACTAGCTTATAAAGTTACTTTTGCTAGAATTTGTCACAAGGTGTTACATATCCTACTCAAAATTTAAAAGTACAGTTAAGCTCAAACTCTTCTATTTTTCTCATCACCAATGGGGTAAAACAAATCTCAATTTACTGCTTTGCAATGTGAAGGATATGATATTTAATTTCACAGAAAATAGGTTTTCTATTTTCAGATAACATTCTAGTTATTTTTTTATTAGATTTTCCTACTAAAGGCCTTATGAAACCATGCTCCAAACCTTTTCTTCAAAGAGTTGTAAAATATGCTTCTTAATCGTTGTCCACATATGGGATGGAGTTATGTTGAAGGATGGAGTCTCTGCTTCACACAATAGGTACTGAGATTGCCCTTCAGAAAACACAGCTTTTTGGGTTCAGCAATCTTGCTGTTATAAGGATATTAGTCAAAACAATGGCATTCACAAAAGGGAAACACCTGTGCACACTACAGATGGGTTCATTGGAATACTATTACCCAGAATTGTTAGCATCTTTGCACATCTACAGACTACATATGGTAACTATGACAATAAAGATAATTGATGCTTGCACTCACCTTTGCTTGGAATCTTCAAATGCTGTAATGTGCTTAATTCTATCTGACCCTCAGAAAGCTGTGAGAGTTAGGTAGGATCGTCTTAGTTTTAGAGCAATCTTCAAATGACATGTGCTAAGTCACCTTGCTAATGAATAGTGGGGTGAGCATTCTAACTCACCTTTTAATTTCACCTTCTTTTCTGTTACATAGTTTCTTTTGAAAAATCAGAGATTAACTGGATATAATTTTAGCATTATAAATGTAATATTTTTAAGTTGCTTTTATATGATGATATGGATAGTGCATGCTAAATTAAAATATTCAATGAGCCATTCTCTACTCTGAAAAGTAACAGAACATTTGCTCTACTATTATGTACGTGTTCAAGTCAGCTTGGTGATAGAAAAGTTACGAACATGTTAGGCTGTCTTGGGCAAGCAATTGGCCTTTGGATATTTCCTCTCACCCAAGTGCTGGGAAAAACAACCACAAGATGATTTGGCTGCCTGTGAAGTTATTTATCCGAGGCAGGACAGTTACCCAGCGTATTAAGAGAGTCAATGTTCTCATTAGTATTTGGGGACAAGTTCAACATGCTTATTGGTCCAACAAGGACCTTTATTTCTTTCATATTTGGATGAATAAAGACATTAACGTCTGGCTGCCTTCAGCAACATTCCTGATAAAACATAATTTTGTCATTTAAAAAGATAGTCTAGGTGAAGGGACAAAAATATTACAATACTCAACACACACACATACAAGTGCATGCACACACTCTTATCTCCTTCCCATTCAAATAAACTCCCACATATCACCCGTTACAACACACACAATCCTACCCAACAAATATATCTCCAATGTCAATCTCTATCATATTGGAGTATGTAGAGTATTAACGTAATACTCTATCATATGTACAAATAGACATAATTGGACACAGACACACAGATGCGCACACCTCCAAAACATACCCATATTATCAACAGATTCACTAGCATACTCACTCACTTTCACTTCTTAATGTTGGTTTGCATTCCTTGGGATATGTATCACAAAAATTTCCACACAAGTATTAAAACCACCTTCACACCTAACATATTTGACTACCACACACAGCTGAAATCCTGTCTCCCTCCCCCCACACGGAGACAGCACAGTTTTGAATTTCTGTGTCTGAGATGCCCTCTGCCTAGAAGCGGCTGTGCTCGTTAATGCTTTTCATGCAGCTAATTTTCTATTTGCAAGCACAAATCTCCCTTGATCCCCGCTAATCTAGAGGATGCTGTTATCAGGGAAGAAGAAAAAGTGCAGAACTAAATGAATCTCCTCCATTTTTCATTCATGAGGTTAGTCCATGTTCCTAGGTAAACAGATTAAGGGGAGGGCTTTAGAAGAGTCGTGAAGGAGAATGGGGACACCAAAGGGTTTGTGCCTTCTTTGTGTTGTGCACTGGGAAGCAAAATACTTTTTTTAGCAAAGCTCTTTTTTTAAAAATTAATTTTTTAATGACTTCCAAAGAAGGTATGTAACACATATGTAAGTTATGAGCATAGCAATGCTCACCATCCAACTTAATTTCTATAACAGAACCAATACTACTTCTTTGTTTTCTCAATCCATCTCTCTCTCTCTTTCTTTTTTTTTTTAAACTCCTTTAATAGAACTTTGGAACATTTTAACTCTGATCACACACCCACTCCCAACGTTTTCTTTTTGTCCATAATTTTATTTCTATCCCTTTAAGCCCCCAAAGTTAATATTATTATTATGTTTAATATTTCATGAAATATTCGTTTGATTAGATTGTGGTTAAATTTTCTGACATTTTTTGTATGAACCTTCTCTTTCTCTCTGACTACTTAAATGTCTTCTCTTTGGTCTTGATATTCTGTTTTAACTACAACATGTCGAGGTAAAGATTTCTTTCTCTCTCCTGCTTGGGATACATTATGCTGCATGCTAACCAACAGTTACTATCTCTTCAAATATCACCTCTTACCTATTTTCTCTATGTTCTTCTTTTTGGAAATCTGATTCCTTGGTTGTAACACCATCTCATTCTGTTTTCCATATATCTTAACCTCTTGTTCCTATTTCCCATCACTTTTTCTATGTTGTGGATTTTAAATTGATTTTTTAGAGAAAAAGAGGGAGAGATGGAGGGAGGGAAGGAGAGAGAGAGAAACATTGATTTGTTGTTTGACTTATTTACTCGTTCCTTGGTTGATTCTTGTATGTGCCCTGACCAGGGAACCAAACCTGCAGCCTTGAGACAATGCTCCAACCAACTGAGCCACCTGGCCAGGGCTTACGTTGTATTCTCTGCCAGTTCTTTTACTGAATTATTTTTCTCTTCATTATGTATAATCTGATATTTAACCCAAACTTTGATTTATTTAAAACAACTTTTTCTTTCATTTCTAGAAGCCATTATAAACATGTCTGGTCATTTAAAATATTTTCTAAAATCTTCCTCATCTTTAGGATTCCAATTTGTAGTTTTATCCATAATTGTATAATGAGCTATATTTAGTAATTTCAGACTTCAAAGTCCTCAGAGATCTAAACCTATTTTTCATAGTTTCTATTAAGCCTCACTCATGATGTTTTTTTTGTTTGTTTGTTTATTGTTTGGTCTCTGTATTGAATTTATTTGATTTTAAATTATGGGAATCCAGGGGTCTGATGGCAGATGACTTCCTTCAGAGAAGATTTGTGTTGGTGTCTGCTGGGGGATTTGCACAACATGGAGTCATACTGGCTTCCTTTGATGGTCTCTGACTTCATTCTGAGTGTTTCAGACTAAGTACTCCCACTTTGCTGCTGTCACAAGGTATAGTCTCTAGATTTCAGTGTTGTTACTCCCATTTGTTCTCAGGGCGACCCCACCTTTAAATCTGTTAAAACTTCAGATCCATTTTCTTCTTGGAGGCCTAGCAATGCATTAAAAAGGATATTTTACTTGGAATACAGTTGTTTTACTATAATAACTCTTTGGATTATGTAGTCTGTGACTGCCAAAGATGGATTTGCAAATGCTGATTTTAATTAATAATCTGCTCACTATACCGATATTGAAAATCTCCCAGTAGGATCTCTGCTTATAAAAAAAAGTTGATAAATATTTCAGGGAACATGCAGAAAATAGGCCAGGCATACTTAAGAATATGTACTTGACAGGATATAGTAATCACTGCTGAAGGCTGAGAACCGGCATATGCCTGCAGCAAGGAAGAGCAAATAGAGGTTGTTGTACACTTTTATTGTTATACTAGAGGCTCAGTGCACAAATTCGTGCACAGGTGGGGTCGGGACACGATCAGCCCTCTGGGCAAGCAGTGGGACGCCCTTGCCAGCCCGGGATATGGATCCATCTTGTCGACATTTGAGTTGGTTGCCCGGAGCCAACTGGCAGCTGTTTTTATATTGTTTCTTCCTTGCAGAGTGTCTAGGGCAGCCGTGGGCAAACTACGGCCCGCGGGCCGGATCCGGCCCGTTTGAAATGAATAAAACTAAAAAAAAAAAAAAAGACCGTACCCTTTTATGTAATGATGTTTACTTTGAATTTATATTAGTTCACACAAACACTCCATCCATGCTTTTGTTCCGGCCCTCCGGTCCAGTTTAAGAACCCATTGTGGCCCTCGAGTCAAAAAGTTTGCCCACCCCTGGTCTAGGGAGAAGAAGTGGCCATGGTGCCTGAGGTCCACTTCCAGGAGGCCAGCAGCACTGTCAGGATCATTCTGGAAGTGCTGTTCTGTTGATGCCTGGCCCATTCTCTGGATATTGAACCTGCAGGACTACTGAGGGAGTGAGTGGCTGCCGCCAGGATGGTGAGCAGCCGGAACAGGTTGGTCAACTGAGTGGCGCTCCTGCTGTGGGAGCACACTGACCACCAGGGTGCAGACACTCAATGCAGGAGCTGCCCCCAGGTGGTCAGTGCTCATTATAGTGACTGGTCATTCCAGTCATCCAGGTCATTCCAGTCATTCGGTCGCTTAGGCTTATATATATATATAGATAATTATTACAACCTCTTTAATGAAGGCTTCTCTGACCTCTCCTGAGAACTAAACTCCCACCAGCCCAATGCAACCCATTTGCACTGTCTCTCCATGGGTGAATTAGGAGCTCCTAGGCTGGTCAGTAAACTCCCAGATTCAGTGGTTTTACATGTTTGCCACAGCATCCCAGTACTTAGCACAGTGCCTGGAAAATCACGGATGCTCAAACCATATTTACTGAATGATCCTTCTACGATGTATTGTAGCCATTTATGTATATTGTAAGTTCCTAGGCTGGGTCTTACTTAGCTTTGTATTCTTTCAACAGAGTCTTAAGTAAGATAGGCATTGGAACATATAAATAAGTGAACTAAGTAAATGTTAATTATACATGCCTTTGAGTGTTGAATAACTATATTAAGTCTTTATGATTTTATTAAAATATCAGTGCTATAATTAAGTGAAAACAAAGTTTGCATTCCCATAACTACAGATGTCCCTCTGTATGCATGGGGAATTGGCTCCAGTATCCACGGATGCTTAAGTCCCTTATATAAAATAGCATAGTATTTCCATATAGCCTATGCACAACCTCCTGTATACTCTACATAATCTCTAGATTGCTTATAATTCTCTAAGAAATCTCTAGATTATTTATACTCCTACAGTGTAAATGCTATATAAATAGTTGCTATTCTGTATTGTTATGGGAATGAGGACAAGAAAAATGTCTATACATGTTTAATACAGACACAATTAATGTAGGCCGAACTAAATAGCTTATGTCAGCAACAGCACAACTTTGTGTGTGTTTTTAAAATATTTTTGGTTCAAGTTTGGTTGAATCTATAGATGCAGGACCCATGGATATGGAGGTCCACTACATATATGACCACCTGTCTCATCCCCATTGTTGGGCCACTCTTTCATGTGCTGATCTTTGTACTTTGCATCACAAATTATTATTTTCCAAAATACTAGTATAAGTGTAAATAGAATTTAGGGTTCCAAATTTTCTGTTGTTTTTATTTTTAATAGTCATAGGTAATGTCAAATGTCATAATTTATCTCTTAGTTTTGTAAGTGTCTGAGGGAATTATAGGGCCCATAGAATGGAACAAAAGGGAACGATGTGGATACCTCCTGAGGAAGCTCTACTTACATTAAATTTTAAAGGAGGCTAAGGATGTGGTTTATTTGAGGCGAGCAGGCTAGGTTAGAAAGAAATATAAAACTGAGGTGATAGTCATTAATTTAATTATTGAAGGCATATTATAGATTCCGTCTGGTGTGAGGCATGGAGGTCCATTAGGTCCAGAGCTTAGGTGAGACAAACTACACAAAATAGTTCTTCAGTAAGTTCTGAGACCATGAAAGTGTTTTGCCCACTTGAGGAAATGCATTCCCCTTTCTGGACATGTGTAGGTCACTTATTAATCTTCTTTACTACTTTGGGTTGAGGAGGATGCATGAGAGGAAGCCATCTTATAAATTGTTTTATTGTACTATATTTTTATTCCCTTGTTTGGGGCCACATGCTTAAGACTTGTGGCTAACGTGTGGTTTTTCTTTGTGTCACCTCATTTCATGGTCATTGTTGCTGTTTGGTATGAAGGAGAACCTCCACCTCAACCTTGGACAGCTGGATAAATTGTATGTGGGGCTATCTCTTGAAACAATAAATTGCTTCCTCCTCGGAACTGAAGTACAATGCTTTCTCTGACAAATGAAGCCCACCAACTCCCACCTATCTGAAATTGCAAAGAAGGGATATCAGATTCCCCTGGACTTTTTTTTTGAGGAGGATCATAGATCTAGATGGACCTTCTGTGAATGTGAAACTTCATGACTATACTTAATAGCTTCAGTATAGTCCATCAAGTCGTCGGAAGAGCAAGGCTGTTCTGTTGTCATTGATCTTCACTAGTTATAGTTCACAAAGGAACGGAGTTGGACTGTTGTCCTATATTATTGCTTTCTTTTGGATCTGAGAAAAAGCAAGACTGCTGGCTTTTTCTGAGATTTAAATAATGAAAAATATTTTATCTCCACTTATGAGGAAGAAAACCTATGCTGTTCTGCGTGTAGTGACTGGGTTCAGATTTGAAGCAGAGACACTTGTAACTGGCTTGACACATTTACTTGCCAAACGAACTCAGCATCTATTTCAGAAAGACAGAGAATATTCTCCGTCTCTTAAATTTTGCTAGGCGCCCTGAGAAAGGCAAGAGAGGTGTACAACATGGTTTCTGCATTCTGAAGCTTTCATCTCTTGTCTAGACAGAAGAAACAGATAAAGCTAAGGAATGGTGTACGCTAAATGCTAATATTATCTGAGTTCTAGAAATTTTGGAGCACTTTCTTTGGTATATGTGGTTGTAAAGTACCACAGGGTGCATCTGTTTCAGAAGAAAAACTGACTTTGATAATAATCTTTCAAATGCTGTATGATTTTAAAGAGGAAATAGCATGGCTGAGCTAGGAAAGCTATCTCAAAAGTGAGAAAAAAACTGTTTTCATTGAAGTAATTGTATTTTTCTATGGTCTGGTTTGCTCTGGATAGAATCAGAATACTTTTGAGCAACATACTGACTACAAGTAAGAACTTTCATTGCTTCCTATAAACACTGATGAGAGGCTATTTATTTATTTATTTATTTATTATAGGAAAATGATGAAATATAGAAAAGAAAGGACAGACTGATGTGGCTCAGTGGTTGAGCATCATGGTTTGACTTTCAGTCAGGGCACATGCCTAGGTTGTAGGCTCGACCATCAGTACAGTGCAGGAGGCAGCCAATTGATGATTCTGTCTCATCATTGATGTTTCTTTTCTCTCTCTTCCTCCCTCTCTCTCTCTCTCTCTCTCTCTCTTTCTTTCTTTCTTTCTTTCTTTCTTTTTTTCTTTCTTTCTTTCTTTCTTTCTTTCTTTCTTTCTTTCTTTCTTTCTTTCTTTCTTTCTTTCTTTCTTTCTTCTTTCTTTCATCTTTTTTTTTTTTAAGTTAATCCTCACTTGAAGATATTTTCCCATTGATTTTTAGGGAGAGTGGAAGAGAGGGAGAAACATCGATGTGAGAGAAACACATTGATTAGTTGCTTCCTGCAGGAGCCCCTGACCAGGGTTCAAGCTGGGAGGAGGGTTCCTGCAGAAGGTATCCTTGACCGAACTCGAACCTGGGACCCCTTGGTTCGCAGGCCAATGCTCTATCCACTGAGCCAAACCAGCTAGCGTCATCATTGATGTTTCTATCTCTCTCTCCCTCTCCCTTCCTCTCTGAAATCAATAAAAATATATTTGAAAAAAAGAAAAAGAAGGAAACTAATAACAATTACATAAGATTACACTATTCAGTGATAAGAATTAATGTTTTTCTACATTTTTATTCTAAATATAAATAGTTGTGATTAAAATGTATTCTCATTGTTTATTTTGTTTCATCTTATTCTATTATCTTTTCTGTATTTTGTATCTCTCTCTTTTTTTGTTAATCCTTATGTGAGGATTATCAGTTTTTTCCACTGATTTTTAGAGAGTGGAAGGGAGGGAGGGAGTGGAGGAGAGAGAGACACAGAGAGAGAAACATCGATGTGAAAGAGAGAGACACATCAATTGGTTGCCTCCTGCACTCACCCCAACCAGGACAGGGATCGAACCTGCAACTCAGGTACATGCCCTTGACCGGGAATTGAACCTGTGACCCTTGGATGCATAGGCTGACACTCTAAACACTGAACAAAACTGGCCAGGGCTTTTTGTATATCTTTTAAATTTTATTTATTTATTTGTTACATATCTTTGATACTTTCCTGGCCATTTATTTTTAGCATTGCATGTGGTACATTTTTGCTTCTAATTCAGTTTAAATTTCCACAATGATGCTATTTTTTTTCTTAATTTTTCTTCTTAGCCTTTTCACACTCCTTTTCACTCATTCCGTTGTCTCTCATATTTGATCTTTTAAAAATGAGTCGTAATTCTTTTTAATTTCTTTGAAAGTTCAAAGCAGTTGTTTGCCTAAGATATTCTTCATCTTCCAGGCAGATATTTTTTTAAATGTTGTTATTGATTTTAGAGAGAGAGGAGGGATAGGGAGAGAGAGAAACATCAATTGGCTACCTCCTGCATGCCCCCTCCTGGGGATTGAGCCCGCAACCAGGTATGTATCCTGACCATGCATTGAACCTGTGACCTCTGGGTGCATGGGACAAACTCAACCAACTGAGTCACACTGGCCAGGGCCAAAGAAAGATTTTTGTATGATTTTTCTTGTTCTTTTCTTTCCCTGTATTTGTTTCATAATTTTTGTTAGATTTAATGTTGATTTATTTTTTTAAAAATGTTTCTCCTTTGCTTGCAAGTAACTTTTTTATACCCAGTGAATTTTTTGATTGTTGGTGTTTTATCCCATTCAAGACAATTATTTCTTAACTAGGGGCCCAATGCACTAATTCATGCACCTTGAAAGGAACTGTGGGCCGAGAGGCTGTGGTGGGCACAGGGGCAGGTCTCGGCTCATCCTCCATGCCCCCATCCAGCTCCTTCTGCCACGGCCCCCAGGTCCCCTGTCGGCCAGCAGCCCCACTCCTGCCGCTGCCACTCCCACACGCTGACAGCGCCGGCCCTGCTCACACCCGCTGACAGCGCCGAGGGATTGTGACTGGCGCTGGGCACCGGCAGAGGATGTAAACACTGGCTGCGGGTGCAAGTGGGGCTGGCGCCATCAGCGGGTGCGAGTGGGTGCGAGTGGCAGCTCTGGCTCTGGCAGCAGGTGCGAGCAGTGGCTGCTGGCCCCGATCGCCCCTCAGGAGCAGGGGGAGGTGGAGAAGCCCTGAGGATGATCAGGGCTGGCAGCCGCCGCTCACACCCGCTGATGGTGCTGAGCGATCGGGGCCAGCGCTGGGCGCTGGCAGCGGGTGCAAGTGGTGGCTCCAGCATCGGCAGTGGGTGCACAGGAGCAAAGAATTTTCTGTAACCACCAGAGGCTCACCCTGATGACAGCCACCAGCACCCCGCCTTGTTCTGGCGCCCCGCTCACCTGCTCCACTATTCCGCCATGGCCGACACCTGCCATGTTCTGTGCTCTGCCACCTGCTGCCAAATGCCCGCCATGTTCTGCACACACCCCCTGGTGGTCAGCGCACATCATAGCGAGTGGTTGTTCGATTGTTTGGTTGTTCCACCGTTCAGTCTACTTGCATATTAGGGTTATATATATATAGATTACACTCAATATTTCTTCTGCTAGTCTTGGCAAATTTGGATGGCCTTTCTTTCCTCTCTACAGAAAGCTCTTTATACTCAGTTGGAGAAAACATTCAAGTGCATTATGCACATCTCTCTCTTTCTCTGCCTGTCTTCCTAGTCCTCATGTTACAGATGAAGTAACTGAGGCACAGAGAAGTCAGGGGCTGAGTCTAAGTTTATTGAGTCAATGCCAGGATAAGAAGTTGATAACTGTTTTCCTAATGGACTCTGATTCCAGAGTTTATGCTGCAAAACATACTATAGACAATTCATAAGGACTTTGCCCTTGTTGTTATACTAAGACAGATGACAATTTTATGCAGATATCTGGTTCTAGAACTGATATTACTTATGTGGGCTGTCTCTGTGCTTGAGTTATTTACAACTATAATGGTTTAGTCCAAAGATATGAGCTTACCAAATGTTTCACCACACCATAACATGGATCACCATTTTCCTAACTTCTAATAGCAGATTTCTTGCCATTTTTTTTCCCTTGTCTAACAAATTCTCATGCTTTTTCCAGCATTTTAAAAACAGTTTCCTTAGTATTTTCTAGCATCCTGTCTTAGTTTGACATGTCTTATTGACAACATAAATTTCTCATGGTTGTGGAGGCTGGAATTCCAAGGTCAAGATTTGGTCCCTGGTGAGGACTTGCTCCTTGGTTCATAGGTGGTCATCTTTCCTGTGTCTTCATATGGTGGAAGGATTGAGAGAGCTCTCTGGCTTCTCTTTTATAGAGGCACTAACCCCTTTCATGAGGGCTCCACCCTCATGATCGGATTACTAGAAAGGTTCTAACTATTAACACCATTACCTTAGCAGTTAGGATTTCAATATATACATTTTTAGGGGGTGGTATACAAACATTTAGTCCAGAACAGCTCCTGTACATTGTCCTTGCTGCCTGTTGTCTGTTTCCAAAACCAATTTCACATACTTTAGGTCATTGTTATATTAGAACTCATTTTCAGTATCAACTTTTTTTAAAAAATATATTTTATTGATCTTTACAGAGAGGAAGGGAGAGAGATAGAGAGTTAGAAACATCGATGAGAGAGAAACATCGATCAGCTGCCTCCTGCACATCTCCCACTGGGGATGTGCCCGCAACCCAGGTACATGCCCTTGACCGGAATTGAACCTGGGACCCTTCAGTCCACAGGCCGATGCTCTATCCACTGAGCCAAACCGGTTTCGGCGAGTATCAACTTTTATATCAGTTATCTATTGCCATTATATAGAACTGCATAACAAGTGAGACACAGATGACAGATGAGTGGTGCTCGAAAATTTAGCCCTAGTTGATTTATTCAACAGGCGACGGATATTGAGCACCTCCTAGTCTTGAGTATTGCTCTAGTTGCTGGGATTGAACTTTTCTCAAAATTGATGATGACAGTTGTCATGAAGGGGAGAGGAAGTGCTCTGCAGGGGGAGGTAGAAAACCCAGACAATCATCACTTTGCCAAGGAAAGCATGGTAATAAAACTCAGCTAACAGTTCCTTGGGGACAGTCCACCACTACTGTAGGCATCACCAATCTTTTCTTCAGGAGTCAGAGGACAAATGCAGTTCACATGGGAGACTCTCCCACACAGGTCTTGTCTGGTGATGCATGCTTCTCGCCACATTTCACATATAGTACTGTCCTCTCATAGGCTCCAATTCAAGAAAACATCAAAAAGTGAGTAACTATGGGTTATGGATATCATTGTAGGACTAACTTTGAATTTGTACTTTATAAAAATAGTTAATCCTGTCAAAATCATAATTATTTAAACTTTTATTAGTGATATCTCCTTCCTGGTTATGAAATGCCAATTTTTTTTCCTGGCTAATAGCACAATGATGGCCAAATGTTGTGTGATGACACAAAGTTCAAAATCATTAACATTTATTGATGCAAGACTCTTCGCAGTATTTTCTTCCTCTGATTTAATTGGTTTACCTCTGGTTTACTAAACTGGCTGTAGGAGCAACACGGTGCGCAACATCTTGTTTCTAGCCTACATGCATGTCTTCCTGCTCAGCTCCCTCTGTGGACTAATCTACTCTTCTTCCCCCCCCCTCCCCCCGGGACTGATTAACTTTTATGACTTTTAATTACTGGTTCAGTCACCTCCTCCAGGAAGTCTTCCTTGTCTCCCCAAATACGCTTCTCCTCAATCCTCTGAGCTCTCATAGCATCGTATGGATACCTCTATCCTTACCGTGTAGTGTACTGTATGTACTGCACTAAGGACAGGCTCAGCTATCTTTCTCATGCTTGAACTCCCAGGAAGACAAAAAACAGTTCTCTCTAGAAGTCTTGATTCTACTGCTCTCCAGTCAAGGGTGCCGCTGATAGGATTATCTTCAATTTTTCTTGCCACCCTTTTTTTCCCCACTTAATTAAAAAAGCTTTACATATAACTATTAAATTGTTAATAAACAGGAATAAGTATGTCATTAATTTAAAAACAGTTTATTCAGAGGATGGACTTGCTGGAAGATTTCAGCAGTGGCTGCACAATAATTAATGAATTTAATTTCCAGTGCAAAGTGCTTCATAATTTGAGGCTGAGTTTATGTGCTAATTGCAATTAGGCCCAGAAGAGAGTATATTTTCTTGGACTCCCATAATCTATTTATTTGCCATTTCCTTTTGAAAATCACATCTCCTAGAATTGAACCTTCTAAGGAACACTGGGCCCACTGGGCCTCAGAAAGCCCACGAGTTTGTGTTTTCTGAGGATTACAATGGTTGGCTCTGACACAAAAGGCCATATGCAGGCGCACCTGGGTCTATGGGCACCTTCAGCTCTTGCTGCCAATGTGACTTAGAGCAAGCTATTTCAGTCTCCTTTCTTCATCCAATAAAATACTTATGTCACCACTAAGTGAGGTATGTTTAAAGATCTGGCACATAATAGATATTCAGTATACGTGGTGTTAATGTTATAATCTCTACTACAACAGAGTTGAGGAGCTCTGCACCAGTGTTGAGCTAAGTGCAGAATACATTGAGATTCAGGCCTACCTCTCTGACTCCCCCATGACCCACAGCCTGGCTCAATGCTCCAACTTTGAACTGTCATTCTTCCAGCAACTCTTCACTTACTACCCTTTCGATCCATCATCTGCTGCTCCTGGGGTGTGAAATGAGAAGAGCTGTCATCTGTAAAGGCTGAATCACCAATGGAGGGGGCCCTTCTGGGCCCAGGACTCTGGCCTTCACTTGCCTGACCTCCCTGTGGCTCTCTGATGCCTTGGCTTCCTATGAGGAGGGACCATTTTTAAAACTCCAGAATAAAGACATGCAAGCACACACTTCCCATCTTTCACCAAGTATTTTCTTCTGTGCTGCCAGGAATTGAAGCAAACTAAGAAGAGAGGAGCCTTGGCTGGGGCTGGGAGCTCTGTGGTATTTGATTTCCACAGCTATGTGCTGCCGAAGCAAGTCCTGGCAATGCACTGGCTAATCACCCACCACTTCCACTAGAAGAGCCTCGGTGCCTTCCAAACCCGAGGCAGCAGGCAGTCTCCACCTTCCCAACTAATTGAAAGGCAGCTGAGGGGCTGGGCTGCTCCTGTTACCAGCCACAAAAGGATTCTGGGGGTTGTGTTCGCAGTTCTTACTGAGGGATCCCTGTCTAGTTCAGGACACAGTGCTTTGATTCAATTAATTAAATATTTCGTATCAAGTTGAAGGCAGGAGGGTTTTTCAGTCAGCTTGCATGGGAGACCATTTTTGGTTTGTTAGGTAATGAGTTTTGAAAATAAAAAAGTAGATGGAGACCCCTTTATCTGTGGATCACAGGAAAGGCCCAAATGAAGGAAAACACCATTTTACTGGATTCCCCAGTGGACTAAATTGTCTTGTTTTCCATTTTAGGAGAAAGGTCAGATGAAACTGTTATCTATATATATAAAAGCCTAAGCAACTGAAAGACTGAATGACTGAACAACCAGTCGACTGGTCGCTATGATGCACACTGACCATCAGGGGGCAGATGCTCAATGCAGGAGCTGCCCCTTGGTGGTCAGTGTGCTCCCATGGGGGAGTGCCGCTCAGCTGACCGACCTGTCCCGGTGGCCCACCAGCCCGATGGCAGCCACTCACTCCCTCAGTAGTCTTGCAGGTCCAATCTCTGGAGAACTGGCCAGACACCGATGGACCAGCACTGCTGGCACACTCCTGACAGTGCTGCCAGCCTCCTGGAAGTTGGCCTCGGGCACCATGGCTGTTTCCCCTCCCTAGATGCTCCACAAGGAAGAAACAATATAAAACCACCTGCCAGGTGGCTCCCAACAACCAGAGTGAATATCAGTGGAATGGATCTGGATCCCAGGCTGGCAATGGCATCCACCACCCGCCCAGAGGGCTGATTGCATTTCGGTCCCGCTCCACCCCCTTCAGAATGGGCACCAGACACAGGGCTCATGGCTGGAAAGCACCTTTGCGGCACATGAGCCTCTCCCGATCAGGACTGACTGAGTGCAAACCCATGGCAGGTGCAGCGGGGCCAGGGTGAGTGGGAGTGGCCCACCAGCCCGATGGCAGCCACTCACTCCCTCTGTAGTCTTGCAGGTCCAATCTCTGGAGAACGGGCCAGACACCGATGGACCAGCACTGCTGGCACACTTCCGACAGTGCTGCCAGCCTCCTGGAAGTTGGCGTCGGGCACCATGGTTGTTTCCCCTCCCTAGATGCTCCACAAGGAAGAAACAATATAAAACCACCTGCCAGGTGGCTCCCAACAACCAGAGTGAATAGTGGAATGGCAGGCTGGCAATGGCATCCACCACCCGCCCAGAGGGCTGATTGCATTTCGGTCCCGCTCCACCCCCTTCAGAATGGGCACCAGACACAGGGCTCATGGCTGGAAAGCACCTTTGCGGCACATGAGCCTCTCCCGATCAGGACTGACTGAGTGCAAACCCATGGCAGGTGCAGCGGGGCCAGGGTGAGTGGGAGCAGCAGGCAGGAGCAGCAGGCGACATCGGACTGCCAATTTCAGCCCAATCCCTGCAGGCCCCACCTATGCATGAATTCATGCATCAGGCCTCTAGTAGTTTAATATTGTGGTTTTCCTCCAAGGAGAAAATTCCAGGCTATCATCTAAACTTAGTATACAGTCTCCATTTCTCTTTATAATAATCACTAATGTTCTGGGTGATAGATAATTTTGAGACTGTGAATGAGTCTGATTAATTAAGGGAAGGTTTAATTATTCTCCATAGGTTGAGTTGGGACCAGCTTTAGCAGTAGTCAGAGTAGTCTTTGGCCATTGGCTGTGACTTCAGTGGTGCTAGTGCTATACCTCTTTTTTATTTCTTCCATGTTTAATGACTCTTTAACAGGATAGAGAGCCTTTTATTCCTCATCTGAGATAAGCCTTAGAACACAAGTCTGATGTGAAAGAAGTACCTCTATACTTGCACACTCTGCTGTAAATGACCTGTATGTGGTCTTTTTCTACTTTTGCTGAGGAGGGAGGGAGTTAGAAGACATTGGACACCTGGAGATGGATGGAGCGCCACCTAGAGGGAGGCTGGAGGAAGTTGAGGAAAGGAGACAGGCTCAGCCCAGTTCACTTTCTAATCCACTCGCAGCTTTTCTTTAAATATCCAGGTGACTGTTGACTTTCGTTCCTCTTGTCAGAATTAGTCAGATGGTAGTGTAAGTAGGTATAGTTTTAGAAACAGTTATTGTTTTTTGTGTGTTTTGTGAGGGGAATATACATGGTGAAGGGCTAATCTTACCTAATAATAGACAAACATATAAATTGACCGTCCCTCCGCTATGCTCACCAGCCAATCAGGAGAGTATGCAAATTAACCCAACAAAGATGGCAGTTAATTTGCATACATAGGTGCGAAGTGACGGAGTGAAGACTGAAGGCTCCAGCCAGAGCGAAGACTGAAGGCTCTGGCCAGAGAAGCGAAGGCCTGGGTCCCGGGTGCTGGAGAAAAACCGGTGCTGGCAGCCAGGGGAAGGGAAGGCCTATTGCACAAATCTCTTCGTGCAATGGGCCTCTAGTCTATAATAATAAAAGCATAATATGCTAATTAGACTGGACAGCCGAACGACCTTCCGGATGTCATTCCTGATGTCCTTCTGGACAAAGCTGCCATGGTGGGGGCTGAGGCAGAGGTGGTTCGGGGCAATAAGGCAGGCAGGTGAGCAGTGAGGGGTGATAAGGCAGGCAGGCAAGTGGTTAGGGGAGATGAGGCAGGCAGGCAGAGTGGCAATCCAGGACCCCTCAGGGGATGTCCAACTGCCGGTTTAGGCCCAATCCCTCCTGTGGGATTGGGCCTAAACCGGCAGTTGGACATCCCCTGAGGGGTCCTGGATTGCGAGAGGGTGCAGGCCAGGCTGAGGGATGCCTCCCATGCACAAATTTCGTGCACCAGGCCTCTAGTATTATAAATAATTTGGCAACACAATTAGGTATCAAACACCTTGAATGCCTTTATGGATGTAGCCAGACTAATATTGCATGCTTCAGGTGCTATTAAATCCCTTAACTGAGACTTAGAAAGGTTAAATCATTTTTCCAAGATCACACAAATAAAGACCAGAGACTGGGGTTATTTACTTTGCTAAGTGCCTCTAGAGTCCTCAGGGCCTCTGTGCACATTCATGGACACCACAGGACGCGTTTCTCTGAGTTTCTTAGATTTCAAGGGATTCTTGGTTTCCCCTCAAGGCCATTGGTGTACAGGATTGAATCTTGCCTTACCCCAGTCAGCTGAATGAAGCCTGTTCCTATTTTATTCTTCTTCACTCTGCATTCTCCCAACCTGGGTCTTGCTGCTCTTTGCTTTTGCCTTAAAGAATAGAATTCTTTGGGTGAACTCACTTGATATTTAGCATTCCTACTGTTTTTGCTTTTCTTCTCCAAAGCCATGTCTTGACTGGCAGTTTTGAGATTTCTGTCATTATAGATCCTGGTTTTGACATTGGGGAAGATTGTCCACTCCATGTTGACTCTCTGGTAAGTTTCTGAAGTTTTAAGTTTTTATGCTGTGTCTTGCTATGTCCCCTTCCTCCTTAGAACTGTGCCAGCCCTGTCCTGGCATTAGAAGAGTCACTGTGATCAAAGTAGCTCATTACAGGAAAAACAGATTGTCAAGGACATTGGATAAAATAAAATTTTCAATTAATTTGCAATCCATTTTATCAAAAGCAGCTATCTATTCTCTGCATTATACAATCAATTGGAGCTTTGCTCTAACATGCCCGAACGATTGGACAAAAACATATGCAACGAAATGCAGCATTCTTAAGATGACTAAGCGGTGTTTTTGACCCTGGAAGTTTGTGTGTTCACTGTGTGGAGGGGGAGAGCGGGGCTAAGTTTGGGCATTATGAAATATCACAAAACAGTGCTAGCTTTTTGGAGAAGATGCGGAATATCTCACAATGGTAACAGGCGCTTGCAGCCCTGCTGAGAAGGGCATGAAATATTCACCATCTCCTTTTAAGTGAGAAGGAAGAGCCCTCGTTAAAATTTTATATTTACATTTCCATCCATCAGCCAGCTTTCCAGTTTGTGCCATGTTCTCAAATTGTTCAAAGGATCTGAGGGAATAAATTGTGAGGGAGCCTCTACAACATGTCTGCTGAATTCTCCCTAGGCAGATGTGGCTGGGAAAAGCTTGAATGTTATTTTGGACATGGGAGGTAGTTCACTTGTGCTTACGTAAGGAGCCCAAATCTTGCAGAGGGGCTGAAGCATGCGGTGGTCACTTGCCTGACTGCATGCATAGACAACAGCCCCTTTCTTCCCAACTCATAGAGTTTAATTGGCAAGGATCAATGGTAGCAAGTGCTGACTTCATCCATCTCACTCTCCGAGACTGTACTGTAGTTCTCTAAATATTTCTGAATGATCTGACATATTTTGATGTGGGAACTACACTTCACATACAAGGAAGCAGACTATTTAGGTTAACTGTCTCCCACGCAGACAGGGAGCTTCCCCGATTACACATGTTCACTGTGCTGTGATCCGTGGTGCACCGATGTGTAGTTTACACCTCCTATAATCATTTTCACAGTTTAGCAATTAATTATTCTCCTTGTCTCAGGGATGCCTGACTCATGTTTTTCATTAATTTAGAATTTTCTGCATTTATTTAACATTTATTAAACATTCATCCAATCAATATTGGTTAAGTACCTTCTAGGTGTCAGGCATTAGACTGGATGCTAGGGATATTAATAGAATCACATAGTTCTTGTCCTTAAAGCTCTCTTTAAAGAGGTAAATAAAGTAAATAGGTCACAAATGTGTGTGTGTGTGTGTGTGTGTGTGTGTGTGTGTGTGTGTGTATGTGCCCATGCGCGCGCACTTGTGTGCCTGGTGAACCAAGGAGAGCCAGCCTGGATTGCACAGATGTGCTTGTCCTGGGGGAGAGATAAGAACAAAGAGAAGTCATTTTCCGTCTTGGTGCCATTTAAACACCTTCTAGGAGAGCTGGTGAACATGCTGCAGGAGGGACCGAGCCAGGATTTTGGATGCTCGTGTAGAGATAGAGAAATGGAAGCAGAAAATACAAGAGGCAAAGAAAGAGACAGCGACAGAGAGAAATTAAGCAGTAGAAAAAGAGGAGTGGAAAGGGAGGCGGGGAGAAAAAAAAATCCAGATTCAGTCCCTTACCTGGAAGGAACTTACAAAAACAACCAGTTGAGCCCTCTGGCCAGTTTGGCTTAATGGATAGAGCGTTGGCCAGGGAATGAAGGTCCCAGGTTCGAGTCTGGTCAAGGGCACATGCCCAGGTTGCAGGCTCGATCCCTGGTGGGGGATGTGCAGGAGGCAGCCGATCAATGATTCTCTTTCTCCCTCTCCCTTCCTCTTTGAAATCAATAAAAAAAATGATTTAAAACAAAATAAACTAGTTGAGCAGAACAAAGATAAGCAGCATAGCAATGTGAGCATAACTGTAAGGGGACCTCTAATATGGAGAAGACAGAAAATCCAATTCCATGTGCCATCACTTCTAACCCATCTTGAGGAGTTAATAGCATGTGAGCAGCTCACAAATGCTGCCTGAAGCCCGAGGTGCTGGCTGAGGAGTCTTACACTTCCTGGCAGGACCCTCTGCTGCAGGAACCTCCTGGTGTCTGGGGCAGGGGTGCATCTGGGTGGCCTGACCTCCCAGCTCTCTGCATGTGAGGTCCTAAGAGCAGGGAGCCACCACTTTTCTTATTTTCCCTCTAATATTGGAAGGCCTACGTTACAAATCTTGTGGGTTTATTTTGTAGACATTTAGTTAATGGTATTTTTATTTTTTGAAAGTGGTTTACAATCTTTCCTCCAATTATTGTTTTAAAAAGCTTAATTTGATTATTGATGGACAGGCATGTTGTGGTTAACATTCATTCAGGGAACATTAACTTTCCCACCTGGAAATCAGAAACGTGGTGTAATTCTTCCCCCTTTGTGCCTGTGCCTGTTGAATTCACCTATATCTTTTAATCCTTATTGTCAGGTCTTGGCTAAGAACAAT
>NW_005362190.1:945724-964489 GCF_000412655.1 Myotis brandtii | reverse complement strand
CCTGTTTGAAATGAATAAAACTAAAAAAAAAAAGACCGTACCCTTTTTTGTAATGATGTTTACTTTGAATTTATATTAGTTCACACAAACACTCCATCCATGCTTTTGTTCCGGCCCTCCGGTCCAGTTTAAGAACCCATTGTGGCCCTCAAGTCAAAAAGTTTGCCCACCCCTGGAACCACTCCCTCTCCATCAGTCTACTTTCTACTCTGTGGCATCTCTGATATCAAAGGAGAAACTAAGTCTGAGACAAAACTAACACAGGCTTTTATTCACAAAGCTGCGGATGGGACCCCACTGCTGTGTTTTTGTTTCAAAGATGTAGAAAGGAAGAGTCAGTTTTCCAGAGTAGGAAACACAGAGGCAATCTCTGATTGACACATTTTTCTATTAAGTTGGGAGTTTGGGGAAGATGTTCTCATTGGTCTTCAGTGCAGTTGGCTGTCTTTGGCTGCAAGGGGACAAGCAAGCAGCTTGGGGACATTTCAAAAGACGAGGACTGCCCAACAGTATGGGAGGAGGGTTTCTGTGACCTGCCATGTCCTGGAACAAAAAGAAGTCTGTGGGGAGCTTCTTAGGGCCAGCACGTTCTCACTGCTAGTCCATTCTTATGCTTAATCCTCTCCAATGGTGTCAGCCTTAGGGAAAAGACCAATTACCTTCACTTAATATACAGAGACTTCTTTAATTCCCCAGTTTCTTAAAGTAATTTATTTGCAGTTGACCAAACACTTATAGGTTCTCTTTCCCCTGGGACTTTACATGTTATTCCTTCTATTTGGAACTTTCTGCCTCCTCACCACTACTTCTGTACCAAAATACGCGTGTAAGTGCACACACCCACACCCACACACACACATGCACTGTCCCCACTGAGCTAACTTTTACTTTTCTAGAAATAAGCTCAGGTGTCTTCTCCTATGGGATGCTTAGTGGGTTTCCTCCTTGTTTAGGCTGCAAATTCCTTCTGCCCCAATATGACCCTGTGCATTCTTAGCATTTTCACATTGCATTACCGTCCTCATCGTTATTATTAGCTGTTTACAGTGGTCTTTCTCACTCTACTGTACACGCATACCCCAGAGGTATTGTGGATTTGGTTCCAGAACACTGCAGTAAATGAAGTCATGTGCATTTTTTGGTTTCCCAGTGCATATAGAAATTATGTTTACACCACACTGTAGTCTATTAAGTGTGCACTAGTATTGTGTTTGAAAATTTCATACTTAATTAAAAAATACTTAGTGCTGAGAAAATGCTAACCATTACCTGAGCCTGTTGGGAAAAAGGCACCAATAGACTTCGTTGATGCAGGGTTGCCAAAAGCCTTCAATTTGTAAAATGTGCAATATCTGTAAAGTGCAATAAAGCAAACACAATAAAACAAGGTCTGTCTTTACCTTCTTAAGAGTAAGGACTTAGAGTGTGTGATCATCTTTGCCATCTCAGTGATTAGCATTAGCTGGAGCTCAAAAACATGGGTGAGTTGATTAAACTATTAATTAATTCTTGCTTGGAGTTTTCCTTTCTCACTAATCTTCATCTCAGTATATTACAGAAAGTTTTCTCAAAGGAAGTGAGGATTCAGGGCTGAGGCTCAAAAACCCCGTAATTTTAATAGCAGCCCACATTGAAATTCCTCACGAGGTACCTTTTTATAGCATGAACATCTTCAGTGTGCTGGTGTCCCCCACACAGTAGTCACTCAATGCACGTGTGTTTCATTTTGTTTCCCAGTGACAGATGGCACTGCTTTTATTTGCAAAGGCAGACTTCAGCAGAAACAATTCAAGTCTCTTGTAGGGGAGGTTGGTGGTAGGTGTGAAGCAGGAGAGTAAGAAGCTAGGAAAATTCCTTGGCAAGTGGAATGGGAAGACTGAGAATGATAGTTAAATGAATGAGCCATTTATAGCCAGATAATAAATCACAAGGTCTTATCTTCCCTAACCAAGAATACTTAGGAGCAAATGGTTTACACATTCCAGACCTTACTAGGGGTGAACCCACCTCAGTCCAGTCCCTCTTTAGTGACATTCTTTGAGGGTGAAACTGATCAGAGAATGACTCTGACTCCTTTCTCTCTCTATATATGCTCATTTTGATGCATCAGCATATTAGAGATCACACCTGGAAAGCTGATGAATAGTCTATTGAGATTCTCTCCTGAGACCTCCCCTTAAATTCTCACCTTCAGAAAACAAATAAAAACCCTTAAGGCCAAGGACCCAGTGCATGCTCTCCCTAGAGCACACCTGCACTCCCCCCACTTCTTTCCTCAGGCAGGTATCTTTGCTTTCTTTTCTCCAAAGCTCTAAGTGTCCTCATGAGACTTGCAATCAGGGGAGCAGTGGGCAGTGGCAGCTTGTCCTGCGTTAACCCCCTAAACCTGTCTCTAAGGGCCCTCCTTTTGACTCTGTAACTTGTTTCCTGAGTCCACAAAGCCCAGCTGGCTCACTTCTTCTGCCTCTGTGACTTTCTTTCTAAAGGGTCAAGGCATCTTGCCTAGGCTTGACTCTTTCTCACGTTTCCACAGGATCAAAGTGAAACAGGAATTTTGGGGGGTGAAAAAGACAGGTTTTAGGAAATTTTATACATTTTGGAAATGAAGGGGACCATGGAGGAAGCACGGGGCTACAGAGCAACAGAAGGTGTATTTCCATAGAACAGGGAAGCTGAAAAGCTGCAACAGGTAAATTTACATAGAATGAGGGAGCTGGGAACAGCAAAAAGTCTATATTTACAAAACAAAGAGAAGGAAGCCCTTCATCCAGAAGGAGAAGAAGAAAGCCCAAAGGGAATAGGAAAACAATAAGGAAGGAGGGGGGAGAACCTCACATGTCCCATGTGAGATTCAACCTTTGAGCCCAGGAGTTACTATAGTAACCAGTCCAAGGGAATAGTGACCAATCAGAGGGGATATCAAGGCACCAGGATCTATAGCCTTTATAAGCCTTAGGGAAAAGGAGCTCATTGGGACCCTTTCCCCCTCCCCACATGGGAGTCCCTTCTGTGGGGCTCTTTCCCTCTCCCCATGTGGGAGTCTGTACTTGTTCTTTAATAAATCTCCACCTTTGCTATACTACCCTCTGTCCGTGGATTTATTCTTTGACTCTGGCAAACAAAGCATCCAGGTTCCAGTCCAAAAATTCCTTATTAAAAGTAGCTCTGCCTGGGCTCCCTTCTGTTGCTATGATCTTGCCTCTTCTATATTAAGCCTTTCCTTTGTTTCACTGCCCAGCTTTAATAAACCTACTCTTAAAATCACCTGGACTTGTATTGTGAAATCTTTCCTGCACAAAGTCCAGAACCCACATATTCTGGAGCATACCAGGGCAGACCCACCTCAGTCCCTTTTTGGTGACAGGTGTAGGCCTGAGAGGGTTACTAACACACTACTTTTCTAGTTCTTTTATATGCTGTGTCTCCCACACCCCAATTTTGAAGCTAAGTTACTAGGAGTGGAAACAGTTCATTTGCCAGCTTTCTGACAGCATTGCCTGCAAACATCACAGCATTGGTGTAAATGTGCTCATAGTTTCAGATTATTTTTTCTAACTTCTGGAGTGGTGAATTAATGCTTAGAATCATTTATTTATTTTTCCCTAGCAAGTGCTAATGTGATTTTCTTTTTAACAATCTCCACTTAAATATTTAAGAGCAAGTTTAAGGTGCAGAGTAGGAGGCAGAACCTACCACATGGACAAAATGAAACATGGAAGAAAATAAATTAGTTGAGTTCTCAGGCTTCTCTCTTGTGTCTACTGACTGGTCAGATTCTAAATCACACATGCTCACATGAATTCTTTATTTACTTTTGCCTTCAGTACATCCAAAAATACTATTTTATAAACTATCTGAGCCCCAAATAAAGTGTCAGCTAACCAAATTCAACATCATATTAAAAAGTATCAGCTTGATATTAGGAATTTAAGAAAGCTTTAACCTCAGAAGAATTTATCAATATAACTCTTTATATTAATGGACTAAAGAAAAAAAGTGTGATTATCTCAAGAGATATAAAATCAAACAGCATGTGATAAAGTCTGACACTTATTTGTGATAAAAACACTTAGAAAACTATGACCAGAAGGCAATTTCCTTAACTTGACAAAGTCTATGATGTATTGTTTTTAAGACCAGAAAAAAAAAAGACAAGAATGCTCTTATCACCATGATTATTTAATATACTATTAGCATTAAATATTCTTGGTAAGTAAATAATGGACGGAAAATTTAAAAAGTAAAAGGGAAGAGATAAAATTTATTCCTTAAAGATGATTTATTTATCTACACTGATAACCTGATAGTTTCTACAGACATTATTAGAGCAAAACAAAGAATTCTGAAATGTTGCCAGATCCCAACTGTATTAGGAATAATCAATGGCATCCCTTCACCCCAGCAAACATACTCTTCACAAAATAATTCACAAAATAACATTCTCAATAGAGAACAAAAGCAATGACAACTATGGACTCATCATTTTTCTTTGCAGAGAAAAATTATGGCGTGTTTAGTAAAGCCTGAATAAATGGAGAACTATACTGGATTTATGATGGAGAAGCCTAAATTTGTAAAGATGTTGTCTCTCTGAATTAATTTATAAATTCCATGCAATTCTACCAACAAACATTCCAAACTTCTATGTGAGAGTAGTGTTCACAATTGCTATGTCAATTTTGGGAGAGAAAAGCAAAGTATGGGTCTTGCTATACTAGATATGAAGCCATATTATAATAAAAACAATGTGTAGTGCAGAGGTAGAAAAATGCATCATTGTGGAAAATAGAGATGATAACAATAGACTCTTATGTCCCTGGAAGCTTCATGTATGATAAAAGGAGCACCAAAAATCTGAAGTAGGTTGGTGTGACATTGTGATTTATATATTTTCATATATATTGGGTTCCTGGCTCACAGAAAACCCTTGGAATTTTCTAAATGTTGAGAGTGATAAAGGTTACATTTGTTATGTTAGTAAGGTGACTTTTGCAAAGCACTCAAGGAAGAGAGCGAGTTGCTAGGAGAACCAACTCTGTGTGGTTAGAGGGTTAGAACTTTCAGTCCCACCCCCTGACATGTAGGAGGGAAGAGGGGCTAATGATTTAATCAATCACGCATATGTAATGAAGCCTTCATAAAATCCCAAAACGACTGGGTTCGGAGAGTTTCCCATTGGTGAACAAATGGAGATTTGGTGGAGAGTGTGTGCTTGGAGAGCGCATGGAAGCTCCATACCCTTTCCCCATACCTGGCCGTAGGTGTCTCTTTTTATCAGGTTGCTTCTGAGGTATATGTTTTCATAGCAAATCCATGATCTAGTAAGTAAACTGTTTCTCTGAGTTCTGTGAGCTGCTCTATAGCCAATTAATCTAATCCATGGAAACCTCTGATCTGTAGCCAGTCTGTCAGAAATACAAGTATTAACCTGGACTTGTGACTGGCTTCTGAGCTCCAAGGAGGAGGTCATGCAGACTTCCAAGGTATAGCTGGTTGGTCAGAAGCACCCATGATTAACCTGGGCTTGCAACTGGCATCTGAAGTAGGAGGGGCAGCCATGTGGGACTGAGCATTTAACCAGTGGCATCTAATGCTATATCTGGGTACATAGTGTCAGAATTGAGTTGAATTCTTGGACACCCTGCTGCTGCCCCAAGAATTGCTTACAGATCTGGGGGACACCCCCCAACAATTGAAGTTGGCGATAAGAATACTAAGAGTTAGGCTGAAAAAATAGGCTGACACACTATAGAAAAATACTCGATATACCAGATGAACTACACAGAGGTTAAAGCCCAAAATGTAAAAGCTAAAACTATAAAGTTAAGAGAAAAATGTAAGTTGTTTTTCCCATAATTGGAGAGAGCCTCAAAGCACACACAAACCATAAAATAAAAGATTTATAGATTTGTCTATATAAAAAATAAGGATTTCTGTTTAAAAAGGATCCTCAGACATTGTTAGCAGAAGACAGGCAGGTTGGGAGAAGACATTTACATGACCTAAAAACAATACAGAATTAAATCTAGCAAATACAACGAATGGCTGCAAATTAACAAGAAAAAGATGAGAAACTCACTAGAAAAAATAAGTATAGGATATGAGTCAATGAGTTAATGAGTGAAAAATCTGGAATGGTAACATGAAAACAAATGAATGTGCAACCACATTAGTAATCAAAGAAATGCAAATAAAAGTTAAACAGCAGCAGCAGCAACAACAACAAAATAACACTGTACCTTCATCAGATTGCTAAATACCAGAAACTTGGATAATTTCAAATACTGTGAGAATGAGAGGAACAGCAGGGCCCTCACACAGTGAGGCAGTACGCTGACTCAGTAATCTGGGCATGTAAAATGCCTGCAGTCAGTGGACGTAAGTGACCCAGCAATCCCACTTCAGACACTCACACAGGTCTCTGGAGGGATGCGTTTGAAAGTGTTGATTACAGCAGTCTTGGTGGAAGCACGGAATCTGAAACAACTCAGGTGTCTGTTACCAGGGGCAATGGATTGATAAATTATGATGAATATGAACAATAGATTAATTTGTAAGAGTTCTTTGTGAATTAGATGCACATATAATGACATAAATGCATTTAAAAGCAGTATTGAGCAACAAAAGTAAAAAAACAACAAAAACCAAAAAACCAAAATCCAATACCTACAAATCAGCTTTTTGCATTGCTCAAGGAAACATACTTATCCAGTGACATATGCTGACATGTTGGGTTGGCACGTGTAGGAGGATGGAAGTGGGATCAGAAAAAAAAATTTAAAAGTAAATAAAAATGGTTTTGCATGATCTAAAGGTAGTAATGGTCCATAAGCTGACTGAAAAAAAAAGCAGAATTTATACATGATTCAATATATATGTGTTGCCTATTTAGGGAAACCTTCCAGGGATATGAACAACCCCCTCTTAAGGGAAATAAATTTATTAGACTCTTACAGGGGATACAGAGGTGGAATATTGAAAGGTCTTAGGTACACTCTAATAATTCTTCTTAGAGCAGCTTCTCATATTTTAATCTTAGTTATATTTGTTTCTAATATTGTGTAAGTGGAATTTTTCTAAATAATATCTTTTCAATATATTTTCATTATTTTGAATTTTTAAAATACATATTTTTTTTCTTGCAGCATTTTTTAAACTTAAAATATATGGTTAGTAAACTTGAAACTGAAACTGGTGACACCTTCAATTGACTTATTTGCAGGCCATAATATATTTAATTGAGAAAATACTTTTTCTAAGGTGCTAATGTAATTAGTGAGGTCAATATAAACTCTGCTTAACAAAGAAACATCCTTAATTCTCTTTTTTTTGGTTTTGAAATGCATAAATATTTTAATTCAGGTATAGTCATAGATACAGTCAGTCTTTTTTCTTTAAAAAAATTTAAAACATATTTTGATTGAGCAAGCTAGAGGAAGAGAGGGAAACATTGATGTGAAAGCAAAACATCGATTTGGATGCTTCCTGGGCATGTACCCTGACCAGGAAGTAAACTGGTGCATGGTATGACACCCAACCAGTTGAGACACACAAGCCAGCGCATTGTCATTTTTTCATCCAGTCTTTCTTTGACAAATATATTTTTTGACAAGTATTTTTACAAGAGCAAATCCATCAATTAACCTATATCAATTAGTTTACTGTTGCAAAATTTAAGTCCTTTCAGCTAAAAGTAAGAGCTGCATCAAAAGACCCTCCTCATAAGCTGACTGGTTTGGCTCAGTGGATGGAGCGTCGGCCTGCGGACTGAAGGGTCCCGGGTTCGATTCCGGTCAAGGGCATGTACCTGGGTTGCGGGCACATCCCCAGTGGGAGATGTGCAGGAGGCAGCTGATCGATGTTTCTCTCTCATTGATGTTTCTCTCTCATTGATGTTTCTAACTTTCTATCTCTCTCCCTTCCTCTCTGTAAAAAATCAATAAAATATATTTTTAAAAAAAAGACCCTCCTTACACATGGAGATACTCCCAAGTTTAATTACAAAATTTCAAGATTAAATCTTGTTCACATTTGAGCTTCCATCATTGAATTTGTTGAGTCCCTTTCTAACATCACTAGGGGTAAATTTTAGTGTCTTTATGTTGAAAGTTTTTTTTTTAAACTTCAATTCACAGAAATGTTTGAAAACTGAAAATTTTGGTATTTCATTTGTTAAATAATTTGATTGAAGATTTTCAATTGATTTTTAACAAAATACAACCAAACTTTAAATACCTTGTTTAACAAATAAAACAGCACCATTGTAGGACACTTAGGCTCATTTACCGAGTAGTTCCTCGAAGGCTCAAACATTTTAAAAATCTGATTGACGTAACGTGGCAAAGAGAGAAATGTGTACTGAAATAGCTTTGGATATGCAACTTGAATTACATTACAGACATTTTGCAGTTCAGTTACTCTGACAGGGCATATGCAAAACTTAGCAGAATGTTATAGTTCGGATAAGGTTATGAATTATTTGTGCACCCCAACTAACAGCAAGTACATTTCATAGGTTCCTTAAATTGGCAAGAATAATCTTTTTATCACAACACAATGATCCACCAAAATTGTATTATTATTACACCACAAAATAATTCTTTTACCTTCAGGATTAAACATTTAAATCAGATTACAACAGCATTTTCAATAATATTCAATGTTACTCCATCAATAACATAAAATTCCAAAAACTTTACTTTGTTCTCAAAAATTAAATAACAAATTTAACTATTACTGGAATTAATTGACTTAATATAATAGATGACATAGCTACAAAACAGGCATTAATGAAATGTTTTAATGTTATTGTTGCAAATGGAGCCATTTCTTCATATGTATACTAAAATATTTAATATTGGAAGTGAGTAAAATTAATTTAGAATAGCAATGATTTTGATCTAAATACAAAGCCATGCTTCATGAGTGATCTGTAAATGCCGGTCTGGTTCTGCATATGCTGAATAGCTGCCTTTGAGTCTCGTCCTGTTTAAGTACCTATAAGCTTTTGAGACAGATGCTGCTGTTTTGACAGATTTCTGTTTCTGCTTTTCTTGTGGTCAATGATATCACTACATGCCCCTCCCTCTGCAGTGGACATATGTTTATTACTAACTAATAAAATAGGTTGTGAAATAGACCAAATTCCTGAATTCAGTTTAGGAATTAAAAATGTACATTTTGAACGGCTGGCGTGTCTCAGTGGTTAAGCCTCGACCTATGAACCAGGAGGTCATGGTTTGATTCCCAGTCAAGGCACATGCCCGGGTTGCAGGCTAGATCCCCTGTGGAGGGTATACAGGAGACAGCCAATCAATGATTCTCTCTCATCATTGATGTTTCTATCTCTCTCTCCCTCTCCCTTCCTCTTTGAAATTAATTTTAAAAATGTACATTTTTAGTTTATTGCTGCCAACAGTGTTTATTGTAAAATAAAAATAGAAACACAACATATTAACTAAGTAAACACTGTAGAATTATACCATGGTGACAACTATGTGTCAGCCCCTCTTTATGTGTTCCAGAACAAGAGTTTCAGCCTTCATTTCCTATATGTATTTTACATCTTATAACTTATAATTTTACGATGTATAATTTCCCATGTTTTTCAATGACTCAGCTGACTGAGGCATTTTGTAGGCTGTGCCCAGGCCATGAATAGCTGGCTGGTGCACCCACTGGATGGCAAGGACAGCAGTTTTGAATACTTCTCTCACCACCACTTTAGCTGTCCTGTTGCTAGTGTCTTAGCACGCTTGGTTTTAATCACTGTGCACCTTTAATAGTGTCCTTAAAGGGGAGGTATTAGTTATATTGTACATGGAAAGAGCCAGGAAAAAAAATTGGGTTATGGCTACTCATCTCAGATTTTAATAGGTGTCTAAGGTAGAAATCTGTTCACATCTTACCAGATGAGACAATGGTAGAAGATGGAATGCTGAGTGGAGTTTATCAAACCCAATCTTCCTCATTTTAACACAACCGTGAATAATGATCCCTTACAATAAATAAATGAAAAATCTAGGTGGGACAGTGAGGCAATAGAAGCCAATAAGGAGGAAATATGCTAATTGACTGCCCTGCCCTCAAAGATGGCGGCGCCCACAGCCATAAGATGGCAGTGCCCAATCCCCTCAGCCCTGCTGGGGCCTTGCCTTACGCCTGCCTCCAGAGTCCCCCAGTTCCCTCAGCCCCACAGCTGTCCAGGGCTGGCCCAAGGCTCAGGCAAGCCTTGGATGGCGGTTGCCAGCTGCCCAGGGCTGCCCAAGGTTCAGGTAACCAGGGCCGCCCGAGGCGCAGGTAACCAGAGCCAGCTGAGGCTTGCGCTGCCGGCAGTGGCAGCAGCAGAGGTGTGATGGGGGCATCGCCTTCCCCTGATTACTGGATTGCTTTCCCACCCCTGAGGGCTCCCGGACTGTGAGAGGGGGCAGGCTGGGCTGAGGGATCCCTCCCTCCAGTGCATGAATTTTCATGCACTGGGTCTCTAATATAATTTATAACATTCTATACAAATTATTTTGGTTGACCTGAATTCTTAAAAATAATTTTTCAGTTGGATTTTTTTCCCCTGTTTGGTTCATTGTGCTCATAATGAATAACCATGTTAACACAATTATTATAATAATTAAGGTTAACACATCCCTTAGCAAATTATTGTTCTTCTGAGTATAAGGAAGGCTTTTCTCCAAAGGGAGAAAGCATGGGCATGGATTCTTAATAATTGGCTGCTTTCTCCAACTGAGAGAGCTTTCATCAATGTAAGTGGTAATTTTGGTTTAACCAAGCTCAATGCCCGTGTGTTTACAACTGATAAGTGCTATGTAGGAATAGATGGAAATTGTCGGGGTTGTCAATGTGATTTTAAAAGGTAAGAGTTACTTTGTCTTCCACAGGGAAGGATCTTCCCCCTGTCTGTGACGTAGAATCATTAGGTCGCCAGCTTTCCATTCCATTCTTCTCAGCTCTGCCATGGGCAGTCCGGACAACCACCTTATGACAAGCATAAACCATGAGTCAGGGGAAAGGGTGTTCCTAGCACATTTAAACATTTGTAACTGAATTGACCTGGGTAATTTTAATCATCTTTAGTTTCCATCATACAGCAAGAGTTTAATTGGCCATTTCCTTGTCTTTATTGGTTACAACTGGGCAGCAATGATCTTTTCAATTTCAGAGCTGCAGTCTGGCTTGAGGAGCTGAGAGATTTTGAGTTAATCTCAGGTCATATAGTTTGACATACTATCTGCTAACGTGTCTTCTCCTTTTAAGGGCTGTTTCCTTTGTGAAAAATGGGATAGTGTTTACTCCCAGGGGGTTGGGTCAGGATCAAATAAGATGATGCCCATGAACGAACTTCTAAAAGTATAAAACACTAGACAAGTTTCAGAGGGTTTTTGTGTGTATCAGGAAGCTAATTCATACATAAAGATATAAAGTTGATTCATTTAAATATGTTGGCAGCTTTGAGCAGTGATTTCTTACATATCTAAATTTAATTAATTCTCTTCAAGGTAAAACCATAATACATGTTTGTACCACTATATTCCAGTTGTAATTCCTTTTTATTGTGTTTTTATTATCTGAATCAAGTGGTATTGACATTTTATGGTAAAGATGTACAAATTCATTTAAACAGAAAAGCACTTGGAAGCCAGGATGATAGGTCTAATGATAGGTGTCATTTGTAGTACTTATTATGTAGCACTGTAATCAGTGCTGTATATGAATTAGCTCATTGAATATTCAGAATCTCCTTATGAGGTAGATTGAAGTTAGCTCCATTTAATTTTTTTAAAATTCTTACACTAGGATATATTTTTACTGATTTTTAGAGAGAGAGGATGGGAGGAGGGAGAGAGAGAAACATCTATGGTCTGCCTCCCATACGTGTCCCAACAGGGGATCAAACCTGCAACTGAGGTATGTACCCTGACCAGGAATCCAATCCTCAACCTTTGATGTATGGGATGATGTTCCAACCAACTGAGCCACCTGACCAGGGAAATTTAGCTTCATTTTTACACATGAGTAAACTAAGATCTAGAGAGGTTCAGTTGGTTATTAACCAACAATGGATCACCTATACTCCTTAGACAATATTGTATAGGACTATAGACCTAAGTTTGAATGTTACCTTCACTACTAATTAGTTAAGTGTTTTTTTTATGAGTTATTTAAAATGCGTAAACTTTAGTTTGCTCTTTAATAATAAAATGAATCAATAAGAAAATAAGTGTTCACTGATAAATGTGATAAAAATCAAATTGTATTTGTGAAATATCTATATACTATTATATAAAAGCCTAATATGCAAAGTGTCCCCTCTGGAGTTCGACCAACCAGGAGTTCGACCAACCAGGAGTTCGATTGCTCGCTATGACGTGTGCTGAACACCAGGGGGCAGTGCGGAACAAAGGAAGGCCCCGGCCCGCAGCCTGCAGCCACTAGGGACCCTACCCATGCAAGGATTTTATGTACTGGGCCTCTAGTTTATTCTAAGGTTTAACATATTATGAACACTCAATAAAAGGCAGTGCCATTATAATTATGATTATTGTTATTACTTTAGTGATACTTTTTGTATTTGGTGGTGTTACAAAAGAAAATAAGACAAGGTCTTTGATTGCAAGTTGTTTACATTATTCTATGGGTTTTCCTTTAATCTACCATCATTATTGCTGAGCATAATTTATAAAAGAGTCAGTAGCCTTGTTTGCAAATCATTAACTTTGCTTTGCCTTACCCATCACAGTCTGGTTACTCCCATTCTCACTCTTACCTCCTCCTTTGGGCCTGATGTAGACCCACTGCAAGACTGAGGCTGTGGCTCTCTCTTAATGGAGATTTTGCCTCTTCTTTGAGGATCCGCTACCTTGGGCTGCTCCAGGGAACACCTTATTGCTCTTACCCAGACACATACCAATTCTCCTCACCCCTCTGCTCCATGCTGCTTTCTGGAGGTACCCAATATGCGATAGAGAGGTCACCTCCAGGAGGTCACCTTTGGTTTCAAAATAGTGGATGCTTACTGTGTACCAGATCCATGGAAATAGGTCATATCTACTTTGTGAACCAATATACAGACACTAAAAGAGTACTAGGAATGTAATTGTCATTCATTAAATATTTGCTGAATGCATGAAGTTTCTGAATTCATCTTCACATGAGCCAGCTCAAGAGGTAGTGTTGTTATACACACTGTAATGAAACGTGCAAACTGAAGCTCAGAGTCATTAAGTAATGTACCCAAGGCCCTCTAGTAGCTACTAATGTTTGAATTAGGATTCTAATCTAAGCAGTTATTGACTCTGGTGTCTGCCCATTCAATCACTATGAAATATGGTCTCCCAGATGCTTTGGGTCTCTAGGAAAACTCTGTGCCTTTTGAGAACATCAGAAATGGCCTTTGTTAGAGTTAAAAGTCAGATTGAACTGTGGGCAGGCTCTGCTCTGTTGTCTGTGATGCTGTGCATGTTCCTACTCTGTGCTTATACTGGTTTCTACTGGTGCTTTGGTCATGACACTGCATTATTTGGAGATCATTTTGTTACCAAATTGTCTCCATCCATAAAGCATGACTATGGAATTATGGTCAACACTTCTCAATGTCAGAAGGTCCTAGAGCTTCATTTAAAAATTTAGATGGGGGGCGGGCATATGCAACTTGGAATATTTAACTAGTTTTCCCTGCTTCTGTGTTCTAAACTGGGCTGACCTATTCCCATGTGACTGGAAGTGAATAAAAGCAACTGTCCATCCGGCCCTGTTTTATGAGTGGCCCTGAGCCCTCTCTCAGCTCTTCTCTGGCTTCTCTAGCTCTAACTCTATAACATTTTGAATTTGTTTCCTATTTTTGATGACAAATTTTGCTTGTCTGTTTTTTAAACTCAGCATCCCTTAGACTATGACTCATAGTGATTCTTGGAACCTTTTCCATTCATTGATTCATTTATTCATTCATTTATTCATTTAGAGTCTAAGAATCCAATGTACTTAGATTTAAATCTTGATTCTGCCACTTATGTATAGATTGTGGGGAGTTCCTTAGTCTCTCTAAACTTAAGTTGTGCTTTTTTTTTTACTTTTAAAATGGTAATAATGGTACTATCTGTTTCACAGAGTTATTATGAGGATTATATAAATTATTATTTCAAAAATGCTTTGAGACCCTGAATGGGCATCTCAGTTGTTTAGAGTGCGTCCTGATATGCCAAGATCGCAGGTTCGATCCCTGGTCAGTACACATACAAGAATCAACCAGTGAATGCATAAGTAAGTGGAATAACAAATCTCTCTCTCTCTCTCTCTCTCTCTCTCTCTCTCTCTCTCTCAATAAAAAATACTTAGAATAGTGCCTGTCACATAGTGAAGGCTATATACTGGTAAGCATGCTATTCTTGTTATTATTATAATTTATTCCTTCATTATTTGTTCATTGGATGTACTGTATGCTAGTCACTATGCTATGCTATGGGCTGGGTATAGAAACATATCCACTTGGACCTCACAGTTTTTTAGGGGAAATAGGCATATAATGAAACAAGAGATGATAGTACAATTGATGAATTATAGGGCAAGGGATTGCAGAAAATATGAAAGTACAAATTAGGGGCCTCTACTAAAGCACAAATTAAGGCATCAAGGAAAGCTTCAGCAAAGAAAAGATATTTAAGCTGAGGCCTCAGAGTTAAGCAGAAGATAAGCAAATAGGTAGAGCAAACAAGCCCCCCTTATCTTCTGCAGGTCTAACTATCTGAAAGTTTAACTCAAACTAACAAACTGTTAAATCAACTAAGTGTGTGTTTTTTTTGTTTTGTTTTGTTTTTACATTGAAAAGAATTACCTTTATAACAACCTGGGACTCTGGGCTCAAAATCAGAATTCTCGGCCACTTTCTGAGTTCTGTGTTGAAATGGAGCAACCCAGGGACAGCTGATCCCTGGCCCCTCCCTGGAAGACCAGCCGACCCTCAGTCTCATATGATGCCTTGTTGCACATGCGTGGATAGACAGCTTCCTCCACATGATCCTCCCCTGTCCACTCCCTCTTGCCTAACTCTCAGACCTAGGAATGTGCACTCCTGTGCAAAGGCCAGTCCGAAGGACAAACCCAGAGAAGACTGACCCTGGAAGCAAGCGTGAGGCCAGATAGACAGGGAATGCTGGGTCCAGGTACCAAGAGTGCGGTCTAGAAGCGGGAGGCATGACCTCTAGAATTCCCTTTCTGTGAAGGGGGCACTGCTAGGAGATGACCAGACGAGGGCCCTCAAAGCAGTAGTTCTCACAGTTTGAGATTAATCAGAGTCATCTGGGAAGTTTATTAAAACACAGATATCTGGGCACCACCCTACTAAGTTTCTGATTCAGTGGATCTGGTATGTGGTTCAAGAATGTATATCTTTAACAAGTCCCTAAGTGATATCCATGCTGCTTATCTGGGAACTATTGGAGAACAATAGCTTTAAGTATGGGGCCAGAAAAGGGCCTCTTGCTCAAGGGAGTGAGGTATACTGAATCCAGGAGTGCTCCAGGAGAAGGGCACAGTGTGATAAATGACCGAAAGACAAGTGAAGCTAATGATATCCACATGGAACTGAGACCCCTATACCTTCTCAAGCTCTAGCCATTGGGAATTTACCCCAGAACACGCCAGTGTGCCCAGTGGGTTGGCCAAAACATGTTCATATGGCAATAATACCAAATAAAATGACAGTGCTCAGACCACCAGGGTCAGACGCCAGAACCTCAGATGAGAAATCTTCCTTTCTTATCTCTGTGTAGCGGCAGTGATCATGAATCAGAAATCTGCCAGAACCTAGACTGTATTCTATGTGTCTGTTTTTCCGCCCTTAGAGTTCTCATGTTGTCATTGTCATTCAGCCCCTGTAGCTCAACTCCAGCTGGACATGGTAAGCCTCCAAGCTGGTAACTTTTGTAATGAAACACCGAATGGATCAGGTTGCCCAGGAATCCATAGAGGATTCGTCTGATGAGTAAAAAATAACATGTTTAGGTGCTTCCAGGAACTATCTGTTTACTCTGCTTTGACAGTAAGAATTACATTCAGGCTGAAACTTAGCTGTGGAGATCAATAGCAAATGGATTTATTTAGCACGTGCAGGAGAAAATGGAAGAAGTGTCTGTTAACCTGATGACATTGTGTGCTGTTATTGAAAGTTCATTACTTAACTGATGTTCCTGCACAGGGAGGTCGAAATCTGAAATATTGGTAGGTATGCTGACGGAGACCGCGGCTGCAGCAGAGTCTGAACGTGTGTGTGTGTGTGTGTGTGTGTGTGTGTGTGTGTGTGTGTGTGTGTGTTTCGGTACAGCATGTCCTCTAACATCGATGCTGTGCCTTAGCCCTTACGTGACACAGATGTCCCCCTCACCTCTCTCTTCTACCATGGGATCTTTGCATATGCTATCTTAGTTACTCAGAATGGCTTTATTCTTCTGTTCAGCAAACCCAGTCTTCCTTTGAGGTCTACTTTCTCTAGGGCAGTGATGGCGAACCTATGACACGCGTGTCAGAGGTGACACGCGAACTCATTTTTTTGGTTGATTTTTCTTTGTTAAATGGCATTTAAATATATAAAATAAATATCAAAAATATAAATCTTTGTTTTACTATGGTGGCAAATATCAAAAAATTTCTCTATGTGAAATGGCACCAGAGTTAAATTAGGGTTTTTCAAAATGCTGACACACCGAGCTCAAAAGGTTCGCCATCACTGCTCTAGGGGGATCTGGTCTGATTCCTTTTCACGGAGGCAGGGCCAGCAGGCAGTGATGGCCAAATTGCAAAGACCTGGGCTCTGCAGAGTCCAGGGCAGGGCTAGCGCAGGATAGGCAGGTATAGTCTGAGAGGCCAAGGAAGTGAAACATATAGGTAGCAGGATTATGCAATAGACTCAAGAGATGAGAGAAAAGTGACAGGGTCTGGCATGAGAAGAGCAGAATAAGGAGCAACTGGGGTATATGAAGTAACCAATTGTTAAGTCTAGATACAGGCCAGGGGACTGGCCACGTGCCTTGCGTTGGGGTGGCTGGTCAAATAATTGAACTGGTTTCACTCGTTATATACATTGGTGCTATACACACAACCTTATTTTATATTCTTCTGTTCAGCTAAACTCGCTTTGGTCTATTTCAACACTTCAATGGAATAACTGGCCCCAATTTAAGTATTCTGAAATAATTGAGTAGTTCGTAGTCACATGATTTTCCTTGAATCAAATGGAAAACAACAAACAGACAGACAAAAGACCCTCAAAACTTTGAAATCATTTCCTCTCTTAAGAGATAGTAGAAGGTTATTTTCACGGATAATTGGTGAGTATCAGAACAGCTTTATTTTTTATGGTATTTTAAAAAATTTATTTTTCAATTACAGTTGATATATAATATTATATTAGTTTCAAATGTACACATAGTGATTAGACATTGATATACCTTCCAGAGTGATCATCCTGATAAGTCTAGTACTCTCCTGACACCATGCACAGTTTTTATATTATGTACTATATTCCATATGTTGTACTTTACATCCTAATGACTATTTAAAAATATTTTTTATTGCTTTTAGAGAGAGAAGAAGGGAGCGAGAAAGAGAGATAGAGAGAGAAACATCTATTGGCCGCCTCCTGCACACCCCCTACTGGGGATGGAACTGGAGACCCAGACATGTGCTCTGACCAGGAATCAAGCCAGCAACATTTTGGTGCATGCTCAACCAACTGAGTCACACTGGCCAGAGTCCCATGACTGTTTTCATAACTGCAAATTTGTACTTCTTAATCCCCTTTGCCCTTTCACCCATCCTCCCAACTCCCCTCCTATCTGAAGACCACTCTTTCAACCCATGAATCTATCTGTGAGTTTATTTCTGTTTTAGAACAACTTCATTTGGTACCGGTTAATAATGTGGATTTTGTAATCAAAGAAAACACACTAATTTCAAGAGAAACATCAAAAGTGCTTTATTCAAAGTAATGTCCATTGCTAGTTACATATTTCCCCCATCTTTCAGGTAACTTGCAGATACCATTCCAATAGAACTTTTTTTGTTTTGAGGCAAACCATTCAGAGACCCAATTTTCCACTTCTTTGTACATTTTGAAGTGCTGCTCAGAGAGTGCGTGTGCCATCGATCGGAACAAGTGGTAATCTGAAGGAGCAAGGTCTGGTGAATACAGTGGGTGGGTTCATACTTCCTAGGCAAGAACTTTTAACATGTCTTTAACTGGTTTTGAAGTGTGTGATGGTATGTTATCACGAAGCAAAATTACTTTGGGCCCATTGTGGTCATTTTACGATCAAAGCATGGTTCAAATTGATTATTTGTTGTCTGTAGCAATCAGTATTAACGGTTTCACCTGGTTTTAGAAGCTCATAATACACCACACCTTCCTGATCCCACCAAACGTAGAGCATTGTCTTCTTTCCGAAGTGATTTGGCCTTGCAGTTGATGTTGATGGTTGACCTGGATCAACCCCATGATTTTGTGCATTTAGGATTCTCAAAATAAATCCACTTTTCATCACCAGTCACAATCCGATGCAAAAAAAGACTTTCTTTTGTGCTGTTGAAGCAACATTTTACTGATGACTTTTCAGTTTTCCATTTGTCTTCTATTTGTCTTTCGTTCAGTTGAGGTGGCACCCATTTACCTTCCTTTAAAATCTTTCCCATTGCTTGTAAACGATCAGAAATTGTTTGCTGAGCAACATTTAATCTTTCTGCAAGTTGTTTTTGAGTTTGACA
>NW_005362190.1:938563-945504 GCF_000412655.1 Myotis brandtii | reverse complement strand
TTTTTTTTGGCATGAAGTTCGACATTTTTAAGCGTAAAAATATCTATGATGTTAACACCTTCAGAAAATTTGACATATGAAGTTTTGAAGCTTGTTGTCAATACAACAAAATAGCATACATATCAAATCGCATATATATCAACATATGTGTAACTCCGTCTATTGAAAAAAATCCGCATTATTAACTGGTACACCTGGTAGAGTCCCTGCTAACCAGGAGCTAACTGTAACAATTATTTGAGTTAATGGGGAAGTAGCTGAAGCGTATTCCATTGCATTGATGTTTGTTTATCCATTTACCAACTAAAATACATTTGTATTATTTTCAGTTTTTGGCAATTCTGATTAGTGCTGCTGCATACATTTGTGTTTAGGTTTTTGACTGAACATAAGTTTTATTTCTCTAGAATAAATACCCAGATGTTGGATTACTTGGTCATATGAAGTATATGTCCAATTTTATAAAAAAATAACAAAATTGTTTTTTAGGGTGAGTAGTACACTTTTGCATGCTTACCATCATTGTATGAGAATTCCTGTTGGTCTGCATCTTGCCATTATCGATACTGCCAGTGTTTTTAAATTTTAGCTTTCTAATACATATGCAATTTCATTGTGGATCCACAAATTTAACGTTTCTAATGTCTAATGGTGATAAGCATCTCTTAATGTGTTCATTTGCCTTCTGTATATATGTTTTTTTTGATAAAGAGTCTCTTCAAATCTTTTACCTATTAAATTTTTGAATTGTTTATTTTCTTATTATTTTGAGAGTTCTTTAAATTCTTCTGGATATAAGTTCTTTGCTTGATATGTAATTTGGTAATATTTTCTTCTATTTTGTGGCTTGTCTTACTACTTTCTTAACAGTGTCCTTCACAGATCAAAGTTATGAATTTTGATGACATACTATTTATCGTTTTTTCTTTTATTGATTATAATTTTAGTGCTATAGCTAGGGATATTTTGCCTAAATCAAATCATAAAACAATTTTTCGCATGTTTTCTTCTAAGATGTTTACAGATTTACATTTATATCTATAATTCATTTGTTTTTGTTTTTTGCATAACGTGAAGTGTAGGTCAAGAATCATTTTGTTGAATAGGGATCTCCATTTTCTACATTTTCATTTGTTGAAAAGGCTATACATGTGCTATTGAATTACTTTTGCACTTTTGTAAAAATTAAGTTGACCATATTTGTGTGGATCTATTTCTCGATCTTTTTAAACTATCCCCATTGGTTTATATATATATATATCCTTTCAACCACTACCACATTGTTTTAACTCCTGTAACTGTAAGTATGCCTTAAAATCAGGTAGTGTGAGTCTTTCAATTTGTCTTATTTTAAATTGTTTTATCTATTTTAGATTCTTTACCCTTCAATTTAATTTTAGAAACAGATTTTCTGTATATACAAGGCATTCTGCTGGGATTTTGGTTGGGGTTTCATTAAATTTAAAGATTAATTAGGCTAGAATTGATATCTTAATTATATTAAGACTTCCAAAACATTTGTATATCTCTCCATTTATGAGATCTTTTAAATCTTTTATTAGCATTTATAGTTTTTAACATACAGAGTCTATGTACATTTTCTTATATTTATTCCTAAGTATTTCATATTTTGGAGCTATTGTAATTTTTTAAAATTGTAATATCTAATCATTGCTAGTGCATGAAAATCATTTGCATATTATATTGTGTCTTATAACCTTGCAAAATTCACTTATTAGTTCTAGGAACTTCTTTTTATAGATTCCTCAGGATTTTCTATGTAGACAATTATGCTACCTGTGAATAGGAATAGTTTTACTTTCCCAATCCGCTTGCATTTATTTCTTTTTCTTAACTTAATTGCACTTGTTAAGACTTCTAAAATGGTGAACATCATTGCCTAGTTCCTGACTTTAGGGAGAAGGTAGTGTTAGGCTTAAGGTGTTTTTTTTAAGTGCACTTTATTACATTGAGGGAGTTCCCTTCTATTCCTAGTTTACTGAGTTTTTATCGTGTGTAGATGTTGGAATTTTTTTCAAATATGTTTCTGCATCTATCAATGTGATATGGTTTTTCTTGTTAAGTGTGTTAATGTAATTTTGGGGGTATTGAATCAACCTTGCATTCTCAGGAGAAATTCCACTTGGTCACGATGTTTATTATGTTTTACACATTTCTGGGTCAATGTGCTAATATATTGGATTTGTAAATTAATGTATTTCACTAAATTTGGGCAGTAGTCACACTCTCTGCTTTGATGTCTTTTTTTATTCTGGGAGTTCTATTAAACAAATATTAGATCTTTGAGTGTTGTCTTACAGATACTTGAGTACTTTTAAATTTTCTTATACTCCTTTTTCTCCCTCTCTGTTCAGATTAGATAATTTCTAATGCTCTATCTTCAAGGTTATGGCTCTTTCCTCTGTCTTCTCAATTCTATTATTGAGCCCCTCCAGTGAATTTTTTATTTGTATTTTAAAATTTACATTTTGTTTTTGGTTCTATTTTAGAGTCTATTTCTATGTTGAAAACTTTCATTTTTCCATTTGTTTCTAAGAGTGCTGTTCTCACTTCTTAGAGCATAGTTAGAATAGTAGGTTGAAAATTATATTATCAATCTAACATTTGCTTAATTTCAGGGTTGGTATCTATTAATTGTCTCTCTCCTTGAGAGTTGCTTGGGTTTTCCTGGTTCATTGTGTATTAAGAAATTTTGGGTATACTGTATATGTTTTTGTTTGTTGTTTTTAATATATAGCTTTTATTTTTTTGTTGTCATTGTTTATTCTTTGTCACCTGAGGATATTTTTCCATTGACTCTTTCTTATTTTAGATGGAGTGGATGAGAGGGGGAGAGACAAAGAGAAAGAAACATCGATGTGAGAGAGACACATGGATTGGTTTCCTCCCACGCGTGCCCTGACCAGGCCCGGAGATCAAGTCTGCAGCCCAGGTACATGCCCTTGACCAGAATTGAACCCAGGACCCTTCAGTCCACAGGCTGAAGCTTTATCCACTGGGCCATACTGGCTAGGGCCATACTGTATATGCTGAATATTATGATATAAAATTTTGATTTTTATTTAAATCATTTACATAATGTTGATTATTTTTGTTTGTTTTAGGAGTCAGTTAATCTAGTAAGTATAAGATTGCACATCCTGGTCCACTTTTTAAAATGTGGGTTCCTATACCAATATGGATTTATTTTTTTCAAAGTCCTTGAAGTCCTGGTTCCATGTTTAGATGGCTTCCAAACTTATGTCATCAGCTCATATTTATCCTCTGAACCACAGACATTAATGTCCATCTGCCTCCTTGATGTGTTAGCTCTAAACTTTACATGCCCAGAATGATCTCATGATCTTCCATAAAAATCTGATTATTTCTAGTGTTCCCTATTTATCTTGTTTGTGATTCTATCAGACACCCTCCTTTTCCTCATTTGTCAACATCTAACATTTCAAAATTGATTTCATGTCTTAAATATATCTTAAGTATGTTTACATCTCTTTATCACCACTGCCATAATCCAAGTTCAAGACATTATCATATTTCACCAGGATTGTCATAATCACCATTTAGCTTATTGACCTGCATCCTATATTTCCTCCAATCAGAATGAGCCCTTTAACAGACCAATCTGGTCATGTCAGCCTGTCTGCTTAAAACAACTTGCTTCTAAACTAATCCTTATCTTGGACCACAAGGCCTTATCTGATTTGGTCTTTGCCTAATTCTCCAACTTAGTCAATTAATTCATTCATGCATTAATTCAATAATTTATTGAGTGTACTATTATCTACTATGGGTCAGGAAACTTCCAATTTCTGGGCACATAGCAATAAACAAAACAAAGTCCTTGTTTTTATTTTTATTTATTTATTTTTAAAAATATATTTTTATTGATTTCTCAAGTTCACAACCCAGGCATGTGCCCTGACCAGGAATGAAACGGTGACCTCCTGGATTGTAGGTCAATGCTCAACCACTGAGCCATGCCAGCTGGGCAAAAGTCCTTGTTTTTATGGAGCTTATATTCCAATGGAGGGACATATACACTAAACACATACACATCCTATATAATAAAAGCCTAATATGCAAATTGTATGCTTGACCAGGAGTTCCACCGGGAGCTCAACCAGGGGCCGGGGCTGGCCAGCCAACCACAGGAATGGAGGCCCCAGCCAGCAGTTGGCAGCTGCAAGGGATCCTACCCGTGCACAAATTTCATGCACTGAGCATCTAGTAAATAGTATAACATTGCTAATCAATGAGAAGATATAAAATGCATTAGTGTAAGAAGACAGAGAATGATGGAGGAGTATTACTTTATAGGTTTGTCAGGAAAGGCCTCACTGAGGTGACATTTGAGCAGTGACCTGAAGAAAATGAATGAGCAAGCTATGCCCAGACCTGAGGGAAGAACAGTCCATGCTTAGGGAAGAGTCTATCAGTGCTCCATCCACATCTTCTCAATTCCTTCACCATTTTCATGCACTGATTCATGGCCTGCTTTTATATCCAATAGTCAGCACTGTGTATCTGTTAGAGGGTTGTCCTTAGGCTGCCAGAGCCTGCTTTCCTGAAGTGCTCAGTAACATCCTTTACCCAATGACTATGTGATGGGTGCATGAGCATAAGTTGTTAGGCTTCCCTGTCCTTAGTCCGGAGAACTCTGGGTGTGAGCTATTCTGTCTCCAGCACTCCGCTGCAGGATTCAGTCAGAGTTATCCTCTGTGAGGACTTCCTTTGGTACCAGGCCCTCACTTGGTTCCCTTCCTTTGCCTGTCTCATTTCTTCATTTCCCTACTGGTTTTTCCTGGGAACACTTCCTAATAAATTTGATTCATTAGTATGCTTGTCTTAGGGATTGCCACAAGAGAACTCAAATAAAGTCAGATGCTATTAAATATATAATACAAGTTTTGCATTACTTTGAGAATTGCAAAGGTAGAATCAAGTAATCACACAGCATATGGTAGTAAGAAATGCTGAAATAAAAGAGCTAATAACACATGTATCTTGCTACTCAGTGAAATATCTGTGTGTGAACTAAAATTTGTATGGATCAGATCATGGCACATATCAACTTATAACACATCACTAGCAGCAAAAAATATAATAGTAAATATGTAATGAGAAATTTTTATGTTACCAACTTCAGTAATAACTGCATTAGATAACTATTTAATCCAGATTGCAATAATGTCACAATTCTCTTAGAATGTACAAGAAACTGGCTTCACAGAGATTCTAGAAAACATCTTATTAAAACTGCCATTATGGTAGTGTTCACTGGCAGAGTTTTGATAAAGTATATGGTTGGAAACAGAGCCTGAAAGTTATGAATACCATTTTATAGAACATACTTATGCAAATAGTAATATCTTACACAAGTATTACAAAAACAGATTAAAAATAAAATTGGTTTTGAGGTTATATGTTTTTACTTCTAAATGCAACAATGGTTCTTTAATGTCAGCAGAACAAGAAATATGCCACATTAAAGTTAATGTAAATTTGATTTTTATTAATTTCATACTTTTTGTATTTACTTATTTATTTATTCATTTATTTTTAATCTTTATTGTTGATGTCTTACCCTCTCTATTCCTCCATCACTCCCCTCCATCCAGTTCCCACCCCACCCCAGGCCTTTACCACCCTATTGTCTGTGTCCATGGGTTATGCACATATGCATATAAATTATTTGGTTAATATCTTCCCACCCCTCCTTCCCTCTGAGATTTGTAAGTCTGTTCCATGTTTCCATGCCTCTGGTTCTATTTTATTCATCAGTTTATTTTGTTCTTTAGATTCCACATATAAGTGAGATCATGTGATATTTGTTTTTCTCTGACTGGCTTATTTTGCTTAACATAATAATTTAAATATGGTTTAGTTTTTATTGCTGGATATGAGCTATGTGCATAAGGAGTTTATACCTAGTATTATATCTGTATATTTTAAAATAATATCATAATAAAATAGAGAGGAGCTGCTGGTAGTATAAATAATGTACTTAATTAAAAGGTGTCCATATATTACTGAGGTTTGAGAAACAGATTTTTAATCAATTTTATTTAAAATTATGCAGTCTATTCAATTTAAAATGTGGCCCCTGAACCAGTAATAGAATCATCAACTTGGACCTTGTTAGAGTTTCAAATTCTTGGGCCCCAGCCAGACCCGCTGAATCAGGGCCTGTGCTTTCACAAGCCCTCCAGGTGACTGTGATGCACACTGATGTTCCAGAACAACTGCTTTACTCCTTCCTCTCCTCCTCTGTTTAGAATCTCATCAGTCTGGGGTCCCTGACTGCAGTCTCTATACTCCTCACCCTCTTCCACTCAACAGTGAATGAGATTTTTGCAGAGCATATTTATTATGCTACTCCCTGTTATTAACCTTAAATGGTTAAGACAGTTATCTGTAAAGTGAGAATGATGGTGCCCTTAATTAAGTTGTGGTGAGGGTCAGCATAAAGGAAGTCTTTGTTAAATGGTGACACCACATTATCTTTCTTCTCTCCATCATTTTTACCATCAGTAGTAGCATTCTTTATCACTTAAATAATCCTATCTAATAATAGACAAACATGGTAATTGACCGTACCTTTGCTACGCCCCATTGACTAATCAGCACGATATGCAAATTAACCGCCAACAAAGATGGCGGTTAATTTGCATATGTAGGCTCCAAGTGGTGGAGTGAAGCCTGACGGCCTGGGGCCGGTGGAGCAGCATGGCCTGACGTTTCCGGGGCCGGCGGAGCAGCGAGGCCTCACGGCCCCTGGGCCAGCGGATCAGTGAGGCCTGACATTTCCCGGGCCAGCTCCGGCCAGAACTCAGCCAGAGCGAAGGCCTGGGCTCCGGGTGCTGGAGGCAAACCGGTGCCGGCAGCCAGGGGAAGGGAAGGCCTATTGCACAAATCTCTTT
>NW_005362190.1:920859-929990 GCF_000412655.1 Myotis brandtii | reverse complement strand
AGTCTGTTCCATGTTTCCATGCCTCTGGTTCTATTTTATTCATCAGTTTATTTTGTTCTTTAGATTCCACATATAAGTGAGATCATGTGATATTTGTTTTTCTCTGACTGGCTTATTTTGCTTAACATAATAATTTAAATATGGTTTAGTTTTTATTGCTGGATATGAGCTATGTGCATAAGGAGTTTATACCTAGTATTATATCTGTATATTTTAAAATAATATCATAATAAAATAGAGAGGAGCTGCTGGTAGTATAAATAATGTACTTAATTAAAAGGTGTCCATATATTACTGAGGTTTGAGAAACAGATTTTTAATCAATTTTATTTAAAATTATGCAGTCTATTCAATTTAAAATGTGGCCCCTGAACCAGTAATAGAATCATCAACTTGGACCTTGTTAGAGTTTCAAATTCTTGGGCCCCAGCCAGACCCGCTGAATCAGGGCCTGTGCTTTCACAAGCCCTCCAGGTGACTGTGATGCACACTGATGTTCCAGAACAACTGCTTTACTCCTTCCTCTCCTCCTCTGTTTAGAATCTCATCAGTCTGGGGTCCCTGACTGCAGTCTCTATACTCCTCACCCTCTTCCACTCAACAGTGAATGAGATTTTTGCAGAGCATATTTATTATGCTACTCCCTGTTTTTAACCTTAAATGGTTAAGACAGTTATCTGTAAAGAGAGAATGATGGTGCCCTTAATTAAGTTGTTGTGAGGGTAAGCATAAAGGAAGTCTTTGTTAAATGGTGACACCACATTATCTTTCTTCTCTCCATCATTTTTACCATCAGTAGTAGCATTCTTTATCACTTAAATAATCCTATCTAATAATAGACAAACATGGTAATTGACCGTACCTTTGCTACGCCCCATTGACTAATCAGCACGATATGCAAATTAACCGCCAACAAAAATGGCGGTTAATTTGCATATGTAGGCTCCAAGCGGTGGAGTGAAGCCTGATGGTCTGGGGCCGGTGGAGCAGCGAGGCCTCACGGCCCCCGGGCTGGCAGAGCAGCATGGCCTGACGTTTCCGGGGCCAGCTCTGGCCAGAACTTGGCCAGAGCGAAGGCCTGGGCTCCGGGTGCTGGAGGCAAACCAGTGCCAGCAGCCAGGGGAAAGGAAGGCCTATTGCATGAATCTCTTTGTGCAACAGGCCTCTAGTCTCTCTATATAAAACCCTAACATGCAAATAGACCGAACGGCTGAACAACTGAACAACCAAACCACTGGTCACTATGACGTGCACTGACCACAAAGGGGTGCATGTGGAACATGGCAGGTGTTGGCAGCAGGCGGCAGACTGTGGAACATGGAAGGCATCAGCCGTGGCAGAATGGTGGAGCAGGTGAGCAGGGGTGCCAGACCAATGAGGGGCACTTGTTTCTGTCATCGGGGTGAGCCTCTGGTGGTTACTGAAAATTCTTTGCTCCCGTGTGCCACGGTCCCGCCAGGCACTCGCACTCGCTACTGGCACTGTCCCCGCTCACAGCTGCTGCTGCTCCCGGCACCAGCCGGGGTGCATGTGGAACATGGCAGGTGTTGGCAGCAGGCAGCAGACTGTGGAACATGGAGGGCATCAGCCATGGAAGAATGGTGGAGCAGGTAAGTTGGAGTGCCAGACCAATGAGGGGCACTTGTTGCTGTCATTGAAGTGAGCCTCTGGTGGTTACTGAAAATTCTTTGCTCCCGTGTGCCACGGTCCCGCCAGGCACTCACACCCGCTACCGGCGCCAGCCCCGCTCACATCTGCTGTTGCGCCCTGCACCAGCTCCAATCACTTGGCCCATCAGTGGGTGTGAGCAGCAACTGCCAGCCCCAATCACCCTTCAGGGCTTCTCCATTTCCCCTTGCTCCCGAGGGACGATTGGGGCTGGCAGCCGCCTTTTGCATCTGCTATTGGCAATGGCCCCGCTCGCACCCACAGCTGGCACCAGAGCCACCGCTTGCACCTGCTGCCGGCACCCAGTGCTGGTCCTGATTGCTCGGCACCTGTCAGCAGGTGCGAGCAGCGGTTGCTGGCCCTGATCACCCCTGAGGGCTTCAACATAGTGGGTGTGAGCAGCAACTGCCAGCCCCAATCACCCTCCAGGGCTTCTTCACTTCCCCTTGCTCCTGAGGGATGATTGGGGTTGGCAGCCGCCTTTCGCATCTGCTATTAGCAATGGCCCCGCTCGCACCCACTGCTGGAGCCGGCCCTGCTCGCACCCACAGCCGGCACCAGAGCCACCGCTTGCACCTGCTGCCGGCATCCAGTGCTGATCCTGATTGCTCGGCACTGTCAGCAGGTGTGAGCAGTGGTTGCTGGCCCTGATCATCCCTGAGGGCTTCAACATCTCCCCCTGTTTCTGAGGGGTGATCGGGGCAGCAGCTGCCACTCGCACCTGCTGACAGCACTGGCCCTGCTCACACCCACTGCTGGCGCCAACCCCAATTGCTCCATGCCGTCAGCGGTTGTGAGTGGGGCCTGCACTGTCAGTGAATGGGAGCGGTGGTGGCAGGAGCGGGGTTGCTGGCAGACAGGGGACGGTTGCTGGCCCTGATCACCCCTGAGGGCTTCAACATCTCCCCCTGTTTCTGAGGGGTGATCGGGGCAGCAGCTGCCACTCGCACCCGCTGACAGCACTGGCCCTGCTCACACCCACCGCTGGCGCTAGCCTATTTAGAAGTTTGGGAAACTATCCAACATATGAGTCTACTCATATGATCCCAATTTACCAGCTGCCCTGATGTCAGGCACATGGCTGGTGTTGACTCTCAGACTGCCGGCCCTGACTGGATTGGGAGTGGATGACTTGAAGCAGCAGTGAAGGATCATGCTGTCCTGGGACAGCCCCAGCCATGACAGGGCTTCCAATGGTGTCCAGTGTCCAGTATTTGTGGTGTCTGTGGAAAGTGATGAAGATTATTGGTAAAAGGAAAAATGTGTACATAAAGTCATGAGGCTAACTTGTCTCATATTGTACTTAGGCCCAGTTTTGGACATTGTGCTTAACTTCCAATATATTTTCCATCTTTTATTATTTGTGTAGCAGCCATGTGTTTTGGGTTATGACCTTAGGTCCAAAGGTGTGTCCTGATTAGTCTGATGCAACCATGATCATCAATGGCTTAAAGACCCAAACTTAAGCCAATCACACATGATATTGTACTTGTCTAAGTGAATATAATGGCCCAGTCAGATTAAAAGATTATTGATTCTCTGTCTCCTTCACCCACTTCACCTATTAGATATCTATCAATTATATATCAATCATAATCATAATCATTTATTTATCTTTTTGGACAGAAAACAAGAAACTTCAATAATCATCATGGACTAAACTGCGATCCTAAGTATGAAGCCAATGAAGCAGAAAAGAAAGACAGAAAAAATCTGGGTCTTGATGACTTTGAACTAGTAACCCACTAGCCCTGAATCCTAACCAGTGCAGCTCCACTGCATAGAGCAGTGATGGCGAACCTTTTGAGCTCGGCGTGTCAGCATTTTGAAAAACCCTAACTTAACTCTGGTGCCGTGTCACATATAGAAATTTTTTGATATTTGCAACCATAGTAAAACAAAGACTTATATTTTTGATATTTATTTTATATATTTAAATGCCATTTAACAAAGAAAAATCAACCAAAAAATGAGTTTGCGTGTCACCTCTGACACGCGTGTCATAGGTTCGCCATCACTGGCATAGAGCCATGTGGTTTGTGCATTCTACAACTTAATTTATATAGACCAAGATGTGACTGGTGACCTTGAGGTCCTTAGTATGAATTTATTGACATTAAAAACAATATATTGCCTTTAATGCTTAAGGCAGTTTGAACTTTTTCAAAGTTACTACTTGTAGACAAAAAGACTCTGATATCCACGTGACATATATGCACCTAATTCCCCTATATTTTCACTACACATTAAATATGGCTCCATGGCAGCATTGATTCCTCCTTGAGAGTATGTAGCATATGTGTCTTTTTTTTCAGAGCTTTTTAAAAAATATGTTTTATTGATGTCAGAGAGGAAGGAAGAGGGAGAGAGAGATAGAAACATCAATGATGAGAGAGAATCATTGATCGGCTGTCTTCTGCACACCCCCTACTGGGGATCGAGCCCGAAATCCCGATGAAGATTATTGGTAAAAGGAAAAATGTGTACATAAAGTCATGAGGCTAACTTGTCTCATATTGTACTTAGGCCCAGTTTTGGACATTGTGCTTGACTTCCAATATATTTTTCATCTTTTATTATTTGTGTAGCAGCCATGTGGTTTGGGTTATGACCTTAGGTCCAAAGGTGTATCCTGATTAGTCTGATGCAACCATGATCATCAATGGCTTAAAGACCCAAACTTAAGCCAATCACACATGATATTGTACTTGTCTAAGTGAATATAATGGCCAGTCAGATTAAAAGATTATTGATTTCTCTGTCTCCTTCACCCACTTCACCTATTAGATATCTATCAATTATATATCAATCATAATCATAATCATTTATTTATATTTTTGGACAGAAAACATGAAACTTCAATAATCATCATGGACTAAACTACAATCCCAATTATGAAGCCAATGAAGCAGAAAAGAAAGACAGAAAAAATCTGGGTCTTGATGACTTTGAACTAGTAACCCACTAGCCCTGAATCCTAACCAGTGCAGCTCCACTGCATAGAGCAGTGATGGCGAACCTTTTGAGCTCGGCGTGTCAGCATTTTGAAAAACCCTAACTTAACTCTGGTGCCGTGTCACATATAGAAATTTTTTGATATTTGCAACCATAGTAAAACAAAGACTTATATTTTTGATATTTATTTTATATATTTAAATGCCATTTAACAAAGAAAAATCAACCAAAAAAATGAGTTCGCGTGTCACCTCTGACACGCGTGTCATAGGTTCGCCATCACTGGCATAGAGCCATGTGGTTTGTGCATTCTACAATTTAATTTATATAGACCAAGATGTGACTGGTGACCTTGAGGTCCTTAGTATGAATTTATTGACATTAAAAACAATATATTGCCTTTAATGCTTAAGGCAGTTTGAACTTTTTCAAAGTTACTACTTGTAGACAAAAAGACTCTGATATCCAAGTGACGTATATGCACCTAATTCCCCTATATTTTCACTACACATTAAATATGGCTCCATGGCAGCATTGATTCCTCCTTGAGAGTATGTAGCATATGTGTATTTTTTTCAGAGCTTTTAAAAAAATATGTTTTATTGATGTCAGAGAGGAAGGAAGAGGGAGAGAGAGATAGAAACATCAATGATGAGAGAAAATCATTGATCGGCTGTCTCCTGCACACCCCCTACTGGGGATCGAGCCCGAAATCCAGGCATGTGCCCTTGACTGGAATCAAATCTGGAACCTTTCAGTCCACAGGCTGACACTCTATCCACTGAGCCAAACTGGCTAGGGCTTTTTCATAGCTTTACTATGTCCTAGTACCTGCCAGAGAAGAGAAGTTTTAGACATTTTGATGACATTTTTAGACTTATGTTCAATTTTCCTCACTGAATTTAACAGCATTCAGGAAAAAGACAATGTATGATAACTCCTTTATATCTCTGGTATTTATTACAATATAATCAATGTAACTACTTGGTTGATAACAATTGATATTATAGTTATCACACTGCTATATATCAGTTGTGACTCCTGGTACTTTACATATATTTACTTACTTAATCTCCACCAATAGCTTTCTAAGTAAGAAATATTATCGCCAATTTTCAGTTGAGGATAGTCTTATAACCTATCCATGCTCAAACAGTTATTATAAATATAAGACCATGATTCAAACCTAAGTTCACTGGCTCCTTGATTAAGACGACAGTGGTAATACTAGTAATATGTCATATATGTTTCTTCTCTCCTCCGACACTCTATGATTCTATGACTTTATTCCAAGAAAGCAAATCTAGGCTTTAGGAAATTTATGTTCAAAAATGAAAATGAGCCCAATGATTTCATCCTGGCCCCAGGGTACCACACTTGCACTCAGAAAGTCAGCAAATGGTTCAAACCACCCACTCTCTGGAATGGTCTGAAAACCCACTTAGCAGGGTGGACACCCAAGGGGCAAGAATCAATGAGAGTCAAAGTACTGATGACGGTGCTCATGTGCTGAGAAGCCGTTCACTGGGGCTTTCTGCTCTGCTCCCATATCTCAACAAAAAAGAAGCATGAGGCAATCACACTGAGAGACCAATGTCAGATCATCAGTAACTCGGTCATGCAACATTCCTTTCCGACATCATATGCCTAACAGTGGGCAAGGCCCAGCAGGAGGCTGAGGCAGAGTAAATGGGCTTATGATACAATCAAGGAAATGAACAAAATATTACATGAAGAGATGACTAACAAGGTGATGTCTGCTAAAAGCTAAATGAATAAATAGCAAGGAAATATGAGGCTAAACTAGAATTTGGACATAAAAGATTACTGTGGGCTGAGATAATTACAAAAAGCTTTAAGAAATGGCAGTGCTTAACCTGGGCTTTGACAAACAAAGAATATGCAGAGGAAGAGAGAAGGCACACACCAAAGAACACTGTAGAGATCAGTATGTAGCTAGTGTGCATTTTAGGGAGAGGAATGAGAATATTACTGTGTCAGACTGGGATAGACCTAATGATCTGGAATTCCATGATAAGGTGTTTGGAGTTTATCCTGTAGGAGTGGAGTTTCCAGAAGGTTTGGAGCAAACACATGACATAGGAAAATAGAAGCAAGATTGGCATGCTAATAGGTTTCATAGGCCTTAGGTTTTTTTGTCTGTTTTTTTATAACTCAAGCTTTACCAGTATTTGCATAAATATGGAATAACATAAGGCTAATCCCCCAAATCTGCTGGTATTCCCCGGAACTTCATCCCTCTGCAAGCGTTCTGCGTCTCTCTGGACTCATGGTGATTTGCTTGCTTTTCTCTTTCAGCATCAGTAGCTATGAAAGTGCAACTCTCATGGCTAACAACACTAAGAGTTTTTTATCCAATAGATACAAAGTGAGACATGAGAATTCTATTTTTCTCCTCCATTTTATTGAGATATAACTGGCAAATACCATTGCTTTATTTTTGCAATGTGATGATTTGATACATGCATTTATTGTGAAATGATTACTACAATAGAATTAGGCAATTCCGCTATCACCTCCTATAAGTACCACCCTTTTTGTGGTGGTGAGATCATTAAAATCTACTGCCTTAGAAACTTTCACATATATAATGCAGTATTATTAACTATAGTCACCATGCTGCGCATGGATTCCCAGACGTATTCATCTTATAACTGGCATTTTGTACCTTTGACCAACATCTCCTCATTTCTCCCTTCCTCCAGCTCTGGCAACCACCATTCTGCTCCCGTTTCTGTGAGTTAAGCTGTTTTGGATTTCACATATAAGTGAGATCATACAGTATTTGTCTTTCTATGTCTGACTTATCTCACTTAGCAAAGTGCCTTAATAATCTATCTATATTGTTGCAAGTGGCAGGATTTCTTTCTCATGACTGAATATCTATTGTGTGTATCTTCTTTTTTACCCATTTATTCACAGATAAACACAGTTTTTTTTCATATTATGGCTGTGAATAATGCTGCAATGAACATAGGGATGCAGATATCTGTTCAAGATTGTGATTATCTACACTAATAAAAGAGAAACATGGTAATTAGCATACGACCGCTACCCTTCCCATTGGCTAATCAGCATATCCTTATGCAAATTAACTGTCAGCCCAGATGGCGGCCAGCAGCCATGCACTGAAGCGAGCAGGGAGGCTTGCTTTCTCCAGTGACTGCGGACTCCAACGTTCCCCGCCTAACTTGCCGGCCTCTCAGGGGCAACTCTCAGCAACTATGTACTATGTTGCAAATAAGAAGCTAAACAAAACTCCAGAAAATCTCCCCCCCACCCCCTTCCCTCTGAGATTTGTCAGTCTGTTCCATGTTTCCATGCCTCTGGTTCTATTTTATTCATCAGTTTATTTTGTTCTTTAGATTCCACATATAAGTGAGATCATGTGATATTTGTTTTTCTCTGACTGGCTTATTTTGCTTAACATAATAATTTAAATGTGGTTTAGTTTTTATTGCTGGATATGAGCTATGTGCATAAGGAGTTTATACCTAGTATTATATCTGTATATTTTAAAATAATATCATAATAAAATAGAGAGGAGCTGCTGGTAGTATAAATAATGTACTTAATTAAAAGGTGTCCATATATTACTGAGGTTTGAGAAACAGATTTTTAATCAATTTTATTTAAAATTATGCAGTCTATTCAATTTAAAATGTGGCCCCTGAACCAGTAATAGAATCATCAACTTGGACCTTGTTAGAGTTTCAAATTCTTGGGCCCCAGCCAGACCCGCTGAATCAGGGCCTGTGCTTTCACAAGCCCTCCAGGTGACTGTGATGCACACTGATGTTCCAGAACAACTGCTTTACTCCTTCCTCTCCTCCTCTGTTTAGAATCTCATCAGTCTGGGGTCCCTGACTGCAGTCTCTATACTCCTCACCCTCTTCCACTCAACAGTGAATGAGATTTTTGCAGAGCATATTTATTATGCTACTCCCTGTTTTTAACCTTAAATGGTTAAGACAGTTATCTGTAAAGAGAGAATGATGGTGCCCTTAATTAAGTTGTTGTGAGGGTAAGCATAAAGGAAGTCTTTGTTAAATGGTGACACCACATTATCTTTCTTCTCTCCATCATTTTTACCATCAGTAGTAGCATTCTTTATCACTTAAATAATCCTATCTAATAATAGACAAACATGGTAATTGACCGTACCTTTGCTACTCCCCATTGGCTAATCAGCACGATATGCAAATTAACCGCCAACAAAGATGGCGGTTAATTTGCATATGTAGGCTCCAAGTGGTGGAGTGAAGCCTGACGGCCTGGGGCCGGTGGAGCAGCATGGCCTGACGTTTCCGGGGCCGGCGGAGCAGCGAGGCCTCACGGCCCCTGGGCCAGCGGATCAGTGAGGCCTGACATTTCCCGGGCCAGCTCCGGCCAGAACTCAGCCAGAGCGAAGGCCTGGGCTCCGGGTGCTGGAGGCAAACCGGTGCCGGCAGCCAGGGGAAGGGAAGGCCTATTGCACAAATCTCTTT
>NW_005362190.1:910818-919609 GCF_000412655.1 Myotis brandtii | reverse complement strand
GTGGGCAAACTACGGCCCGCGGGCTGGATCCGGCCCGTTTGAAATGAATAAAACTAAAAAAAAAAGACCATACCCTTTTATGTAATGATGTTTACTTTGAATTTATATTAGTTCACACAAACACTCCATCCATGCTTTTGTTCCGGCCCTCTGGTCCAGTTTAAGAACCCATTGTGGCCCTCGAGTCAAAAAGTTTGCCCACCCCTGGTAGTGGGAGAAATCACCAAGTCCAGTCAAAGGGTTAAGTACTGGGACGGTGACTCAGGCAGGGACTCGGGATTCCAGGGAAGTCTCCTAGCCTGGGATGGGATGGAATGAGGGTAGGGGCTGAGCTGAGTCTTTTTAAAGGAGCAAGAGTCAGTCTGGTGACATGCAGGGGACATGGCACTTCAGACAGAGGGGAGAGCATAAGTAAAAAGAGTAAAAACAGAGGAGAGGACAGCACCGTGATGGCGAACCTTTTGAGCTCGGCGTGTCAGCATTTTGAAAAACCCTAACTTAACTCTGGTGCCGTGTCACATATAGAAATTTTTTGATATTTGCAACCATAGTAAAACAAAGACTTATATTTTTGATATTTATTTTATATATTTAAATGCCATTTAACAAAGAAAAATCAACCAAAAAATGAGTTTGCGTGTCACCTCTGATACGCGTGTCATAGGTTCGCCATCACTGGCATAGAGCCATGTGGTTTGTGCATTCTACAATTTAATTTATATAGACCAAGATGTGACTGGTGACCTTGAGGTCCTTAGTATGAATTTATTGACATTAAAAACAATATATTGCCTTTAATGCTTAAGGCAGTTTGAACTTTTTCAAAGTTACTACTTGTAGACAAAAAGACTCTGATATCCACGTGACATATATGCACCTAATTCCCCTATATTTTCACTACACATTAAATATGGCTCCATGGCAGCATTGATTCCTCCTTGAGAGTATGTAGCATATGTGTATTTTTTTCAGAGCTTTTAAAAAAATATGTTTTATTGATGTCAGAGAGGAAGGAAGAGGGAGAGAGAGATAGAAACATCAATGATGAGAGAAAATCATTGATCGGCTGTCTCCTGCACACCCCCTACTGGGGATCGAGCCCGAAATCCAGGCATGTGCCCTTGACTGGAATCAAATCTGGAACCTTTCAGTCCACAGGCTGACACTCTATCCACTGAGCCAAACTGGCTAGGGCTTTTTCATAGCTTTAATATGTCCTAGTACCTGCCAGAGAAGAGAAGTTTTAGACATTTTTATGACATTTTTAGACTTATGTTCAATTTTCCTCACTGAATTTAACAGCATTCAGGAAAAAGACAATGTATGATAACTCCTTTATATCTCTGGTATCTATTACAATATAATCAATGTAACTACTTGGTTGATAACAATTGATATTATAGTTATCACACTGCTATATATCAGTTGTGACTCCTGGTACTTTACATATATTTACTTACTTAATCTCCACCAATAGCTTTCTAAGTAAGAAATATTATCGCCAATTTTCAGTTGAGGATAGTCTTATAACCTGTCCATGGTCAAACAGTTATTATAAATATAAGACCATGATTCAAACCTAAGTTCACTGGCTCCTTGATTAAGACGACAGTGGTAATACTAGTAATATGTCATATATGTTTCTTCTCTCCTCCGACACTCTATGATTCTATGACTTTATTCCAAGAAAGCAAATCTAGGCTTTAGGAAATTTATGTTCAAAAATGAAAATGAGCCCAATGATTTCATCCTGGCCCCAGGGTACCACACTTGCACTCAGAAAGTCAGCAAATGGTTCAAACCACCCACTCTCTGGAATGGTCTGAAAACCCAGTTAGCAGGGTGGACACCCAAGGGGCAAGAATCAATGAGAGTCAAAGTACTGATGACGGTGCTCATGTGCTGAGAAGCCGTTCACTGGGGCTTTCTGCTCTGCTCCCATATCTCAACAAAAAAGAAGCATGAGGCAATCACACTGAGAGACCAATGTCAGATCATCAGTAACTCGGTCATGCAACACTCCTTTCCGACATCATATGCCTAACAGTGGGCAAGGCCCAGCAGGAGGCTGAGGCAGAGTAAATGGACTTATGATACAATCAAGGAAATGAACAAAATATTACATGAAGAGATGACTAACAAGGTGATGTCTGCTAAAAGCTAAATGAATAAATAGCAAGGAAATATGAGGCTAAACTAGAATTTGGACATAAAAGATTACTGTGGGCTGAGATAATTACAAAAAGCTTTAAGAAATGGCAGTGCTTAACCTGGGCTTTGACAAACAAAGAATATGCAGAGGAAGAGAGAAGGCACACACCAAAGAACACTGTAGAGATCAGTATGTAGCTAGTGTGCATTTTAGGGAGAGGAATGAGAATATTACTGTGTCAGACTGGGATAGACCTAATGATCTGGAATTCCATGATAAGGTGTTTGGAGTTTATCCTGTAGGAGTGGAGTTTCCAGAAGGTTTGGAGCAAACACATGACATAGGAAAATAGAAGCAAGATTGGCATGCTAATAGGTTTCATAGGCCTTAGGTTTTTTGTCTGTTTTTTTTATAACTCAAGCTTTACCAGTATTTGCATAAATATGGAATAACATAAGGCTAATCCCCCAAATCTGCTGGTATTCCCCGGAACTTCATCCCTCTGCAAGCGTTCTGCGTCTCTCTGGACTCATGGTGATTTGCTTGCTTTTCTCTTTCAGCATCAGTAGCTATGAAAGTGCAACTCTCATGGCTAACAACACTAATGCCTATAATGTAGGTGTTGTCCTCAGTGCTGTGTTGAGCTGTGCTGGCGCTGTTGTTGTTGCCATGCGAAAGCCACACATAGAAGTAGGCATGAGGCTACCTCCTCCACCTATGGAAGCTTTTTCTCACCTGAACTCCTCTCCTTACTAAATGCCATACTAAAACAGGACTTTCAGTTTCTCTCCTTAGGGCTCAGATATATGAGGCTGGGTTCCAATATCTTAGGAACACTATCCAGCCTTCCAATTTAAATAATCTCCCAGAATCCTCTGGAAAGAACATAGAAAAATAAAACAGAAACATAAAAACATTGTGCAAGTTGGCTCCTGGCACCTTACCCACCAGTTCATCCAATGTGCTCAGATATAGGTATTTACAGAACATGCCCTCAAGATTAGGTATGTTCTGGTGGTAATAGTGCAGGACTGAAGATGTAGTGTTCACATTTAGGAACCCTTAGATAAGTTGCTTCTCACCAGCTCTGCCTACTCAGAAAAGTCATCTCATTCTCCCTGTTGTTCCACTTGTGAATTTGCTAACACAAGGCCTTCCTGGCGCCAGTTATGCAATGCCATCAACATGCCTGCAGGACCCTTCAAACAACACTCCTACTCAGCCTCATCCACAGGGAGTTTGCAGAGCTAAGAGGCTGGACTAACGGGCAGCCAGTCACTGACAACATCATCTCAATCATTTCTCAAACTCATGTTTTATCAAACTCCAGAGTAATTGGCTGGTCAGGAAGAAACTGCACTGAAGGAACATGGAGGTAAAGATACACATTGGTCTCTGATGTATTTTTTTCATCAAAACTAACAGTTGATGTTTGTTTTAAAATAAAAATGTCTCCAGTATCTCATACTCGCTCTGTATTATCTACAAAACTTCCTTCAGACCTTAGTACAAAATTTCCCTGGGCCTTTCAAATGTAGGCTTATAAATGCAAAATGACTGGAGTTATATGTTTATATCAAGGGTGCCATTAGGTTTTATATACCTCTCACTGGCTTCAACTAAGCATCTGCCACCGGTGTGATGAAGTAGTTGATATTCAATAGGACACTAGATTTCAAAACCCTCTTAGTATTGATTTTACCAGGAAAATGCTCTGATTTATTTCTGAAGTTGGTTCTCAATTGCTTAGGATTATTTGGGAGCAGGAAATAGAAATGACTGAAGTTGCAGTAAGCAAAGGATATTCTTAATTATCCATCCTCTTAGATGCCATTGCTCAAAGGCATGCTAAGCCACAAATTGCTGTGTGAGGTCAGGATTACTCCATCTAGTTATCAGTCATGATATACCTGGAGGCATGTAGCAGTGCTGTTACTTGGTAGGCTGTGACGCATAAACTACCACACAGTTGCAATAGGACTTAAACATATGGTGGCAGGCAAGCTGGATCTGCCCAGGCAGTGTATTTTTAAAATCAACTGATAGGTTAATAATCTGGAATTCAGGTAATTACAAACAAATGGAGGAGCATGGATTCAGGAACAGAAAGTAAAGAGAAGTTAGGTCTGACTGCCCTAAACACAAGAGGTAACAGAAGAAAAAAGATTAGGCCTGTGCATAGGAAACATTTCTCTAGGGCCATAGTCCTGGAACTAAAATGTCTTCAGAAACATTTTGAGCTTGATAAAACACTTCTTCCCGAACCCCATCATCAGAGTTTTTTTATCCAATAGATACAAAGTGAGACATGAGAATTCTATTTTTCTCCTCCATTTTATTGAGATATAACTGGCAAATACCATTGCTTTATTTTTGCAATGTGATGATTTGATATAAATTGTGACATCAAAAACATAAAAGGGGAGATGAAATGATAAGAGATTTTGTATGCAATCAAAGGTTAATAGTGTAAAGTAGACAGTTATATCTATAAGATATTTTATGTAAACCTTATGGTAACATAAAGCAAAAATGTGCAGTGGATACATGATTATTAAAAGACAAGAGATAACAAGTGTTAGATAATATAGGGAGAAAAGGAAACTCGCATGCACTATTGGTAGAAATGGGAATTGGTACAGCCACCAAGGAAAATAGTATTTAGGTTGCTCAAAATTTGAAAACAGAATGACCATATACTCTAGCAATTGCACTTCTGGATATATATATATATATATATATATATATATATATATATATATATATATATATATATATATATATATATATATATATATATATATATATATATATATATATATATATATATATATATATATATATATATATATATATATATATATATATATATATATATATATATATATATATATATCCAGAAGTGCAATTGCTAGAGTATATGGTCATTCTGTTTTCAAATTTTGAGCAACCTAAATACTATTTTCCTTGGTGGCTGTACCAATTCCCATTTCTACCAATAGTGCATGCGAGTTTCCTTTTCTCCCTATATTATCTAACACTTGTTATCTCTTGTCTTTTAATAATCATGTATCCACTGCACATTTTTGCTTTATGTTACCATAAGGTTTACATAAAATATCTTATAGATATAACTGTCTACTTTACACTATTAACCTTTGATTGCATACAAATCCCTATCCTTTCATCTCCCCTTTTATGTTTTTGATGTCACAATTTAACTTTTTTTATACATTTGTTAAATTATTTTAAATATTTTTGTTCTTTAACCTTTATAGGAGAGTTAAGTGGTTTACACACCACCATATTACAGTATTAGAGTATTTGGAATTTTGCTATACCTTTACCTTGACAATTGTGTTGTGCATTTTCATGTTACTAATTAGTGTCCTTTCATTTCAGCTTGAAGAGCTACATTCAGTCTTTCTTGTAAGGCAGGCCTAGTGGTAATGAGCTCATTCAGCTTTGTTTGGGAGTGTCTTTATCTTTCCTTTTGAAGGACAATTTCACTGGATAGAGTATTCATTGTTGGCAGTTTTGAATATATCATCACACTTTCTCCTTGCCTGTAAGGTTTCTCCTGAGAAATCCACTGACAGCCTTATGGGAGTTCCCTTGAAAATTACAAGCTTCTTTTGTCTTGCTGCTTTTAAGACTCTTTGTCTCTGATTTCTGACAGTTTTATTTTAAAGTATCTTGGAGAAGATCTCTTTAAATTGATTCTGTTTGGGGACCCTTGAGCTTCATGAACATGCATGTCCAAAGCTCTCCCTGGATTTGAGAAAGGGAGCCCTGATAGAGTCTCTTAATAGGATCTGCTTCCCTGTGGTGCCTTTTGTTCTGAATCCTGGCTACTGTTCTCCCAGCCCCTCACCACCTCCCAGTTGTGCAGCTCACAGCTCAGTACTCTGGACAAGGTAAGAGAGAACCAGGCCTTTTTGTCAGCATTCCGCACAGCTGAGGGAGTTGAGGGCTAACTCTAACACTCTCACTTTCCCCGTGGGGGAGTACATGGGTTAAGAAGATCACTTGGCATTGAGCTGTGATACTTGGGGGAGTGATAATGTGAGTAAAGTAAAACTGTTCCTCTTACCATCTCCAGGGCACTCAATCTCTAGTTTGTATGCTCCAACCGTGGGCAGGGATTTCTCTGTTGGGCTCCTGGACTTCGACAAAGGCTCTCCCACCTGTAAATGAGTGACTAATTCAGTGTTTTCCCAGGACTCCCAGACCAAGGCCAAGAGGGACTGGAGCCAGTTCACAGGCCACTTCAGAGTCCACTGCTGAGATTGAGGTCTGTGTGCCTATTAGCAAAGCAAGAGTGGGAAAGGCACCTCCCAGGTCCCAAAGCATATGGTGTTGGCGACAGAACCAAGTCCAAATGGGGCTCTAGTGAGGAAGTGTGGAGTTCTGGATCTGCAGTCAGGACCATACATTGTTGGAGAGTCGGCCACCTGGTTGTGGGCCTGTCTTCTCAAAACAGTTCTCCTCATCCTCCTACCTGGATCTCACAGCTTCTACAAAGGCACTTCTTTTCCCAGATGAAAACAAATGGTTTCTGTGGAGAGAGGGGTGTTTTATTATGTCACCTTGCTGGATGCCACTCAGACAAGGGAAGGGGGAAAGATGCTCTACCAGAACACCAAGCAGCAGGTGCCAGAACCAGAAGGAAGAAGAAAGAAATGTATCTGCTGGATCTTGAGAAATCTTAGTTATCTCCCAAACTGGTAGAAACTAATATTAAGCTTGGCTGACTGAGATTCCTCAGGTGTGTGGCCTACTAGTTGCAACTCAATACCTGGCATTGTGTCTTTGCACCCAATGCCTTCTTTATATTCACTTAGCCATTTCATGAGGAAGGCTTGAAAATTTAAATCTCTGGGTTCTGTTTATTTTAACTCAGAGCCAATTCTTTTAGCCAATAGTCAAGGGTCTTAAGAGGCCCAGTGCATGAATTCGTGCACAGGTGGGGTCCCGAAGCGGGGTGGGGGGGACAGGAAATGATCAGCTTTCTGGGTGGGCAGTGGGATGCCCTTGCTGGCCCGGGTTTCAGATCCATCCCACTGACATTCGCTCCGGTTGTGGGGAGCCATCTGGCAGCCACTTTTATATTGTTTCTTTCTTGCAGAGTGTCTAGGGTGGGGGAGCAGCTGCAGTGCCCGAGGCCGACTTCCAGGAGGCCAGTGGCACTTCAGGTTCGTGCCTGAAATGTCAATGATGAGAGAGAATCATTAATTGGCTGCTTCCTGCATGTCTCCTACTGGGGATCAAGCCCACAGCCCGGCATGTGCCCTTGACTGGAATTGAACACGGGACCCTTTAGTCAGCAGGCCGATGCTCTATACACTGAGCCAAACCAGACTGCACTGGTCTGTTGGTGCCTGTCCCGTTCTCCGGAGATTGGACCTGCAGGATGACTGAGGGAGTGAGTGGCTGCCGGTGGGCGGGTGGGTTGCCAGGATGGGTCTCAGCTGAGCGATGCTCCTGCTGTGGGAGCACACTGACCACCAGGGGGCAGCTCCTGCATTTAGCCCCTGCTCCCTGGTGGTCAGTGCATGCCATAGCAGCAAGTCATTCAATCACTTAGGCTTTTATATATGTAGATGTCTATTTCCATCCCATACTTAGACTTGATGACCTATGGAGCAGGAAACTGCCAACTCATTGTGCCTGCCAGCATCCTAGAATCAGTATTTAAAGAAATTTTCTATGCATTACACATCCCCATTCCATTTGTGATTATTCATAAATTCAACAAACAGTTACCAAGTGCCATTATATTCTGGTTACTTTTCTATATATTATAGATCCAATTTTTAACAAAATACTGTACTTACTCTCAAAGAACTTGGCATTTACTGGAGGAAACAGTCAGGTAGACAGGAAATTGTCATACAGAGTGAAAGTCTGTGATGAGGTAAGTGGAAAGCGCTATGGAATCAATTAGGCAGTTCATCTAGCATTTGTAGGTCAAGGAGTCTGTCAAGGGTAGAATTTTGGACATATTTTTTTGGTCACACTCTAGTCCTGGCCCCATTCTTATCACCAGTTTCAGGAGGACAGTTCCGCACTCTCAGAAATTACATGCTTTATTTTGGCAAATTAAGGAGCTAGAGCAGTGTTATAGGAAGACCTGGGGTTTGTGGGGTCAGTCTGCTTATGTTCAAATCCCACCTCTTCTATGTGCTAAATAGCACAGTGGGCAGTCACTTAACCTTTCTGTGCTGTTTTTCTCATCTGTAAAATATTCCTGGTTATACTACATAGTGATATGAAGATTAAATGAGAAAAAAGCAGATGCAAAAATGGAAATGAACACAGAGTAAATTCTTAATAGGTGTCCATTTTTATTGCTGTCACTGTCACTAATATTACTGGTACTATCTAAACACACTAGATCCCTTGTTAGTGGAAATAATTTTTATTGATGCAACACTTCCTCTCCAGGGCCTTCCTTCTTAGTCTTGGCAAAGTTGTCACCAATGCCAGTGCCATCTGAATCCCCCTATTCTCAAAATAAAAATGAACAAACTTTATAATTAGGAAAAAACTTTCTTAATCTTGGAAAAGTTGTCACCAATGCCAGTGCCATCTGCATCCCCCTATTCCCAAAATAAAAATGAACAAACTTTTTAATTA